>NC_141766.1:12919818-13221068 GCF_982258835.1 Parasteatoda tepidariorum | reverse complement strand
TTATAAGTGAGTGCCAGAATTTTTTGATTAACGTATTTAGTTTTAGAGGTATGATATGAGAGGTAAGGTAAATACAATAAGTTAAATTAACACCAAACGACCCGACCCCTCTCTTTACTAAACTAATGGATTTTTCAGATTGCGGCAGCAAACTTTTTCAGAATTTTTCGTGTCTGATTGCTTAACTTAATTAATAATTATCAAAAATTAATTAGCGTGTATTATTAGCTTATTTTGGCCCCTTAAAGTTTAAACCATTAAGCTTCATATTTAGCATTGGGAAATCTAATCACTGATTTTCCGATATTTATTGATACTTGATTGAAACTTGATTATTGAATCAAATATTATGTACGAAAGCGGTGATAAAATGTCTGTTAATATCTTGTGATACAACCAAGGATGCCAAATTATAAATAATGCCTCATTCAAATGTATCATTTATTATTTTCTAATATATAATAAAATATTGGATTTAATTACATATCAGAAAATAAGAAATGATACATTTGAATGTGAAAAAGTTTTGATGTCTGAACAATGAGAAATCCACTTAGCCTCCGATATTTATTGATACTTGACTGAAACCAACTAATTATTGAATCAAACATTATAAACGAAAGTGGTGATAAAGTGGTTTGTTACCATCATGTGATACATCCAAGGATGCTATAAATACTTATTAATGGCAACTAAATTATTTCGATGTAGAATCGTTAAATTTGTTATCCAAAAGAAGCGAAGGTTATCCCCAACTCAAAGCTTTCCATTTTATGACTGCGTATTTGCAACTTAAAATGGAACGTTTCTAACTTTTTCTCGACCTCATAATGTCTTCAATACTTCGGAAATTAACGTGCTACTTGACCTCGAGAAATAGTAGGAAGTCAAGATGGATGATACCCTTTCTATTCTCAGCCGTCAGTCATCTTTAGGTACAAACAAAGCTCTTCATCCTAGATGTTGGCCGTTACGAAAGTTAAAGGTGACACACCTTCTCCTGCTGAGAAGACTTGGCAAGCTATGGACATGATGGATAGAATGTTAGAAGGGGTAACCAAAGTCCAGGGTCATAAGTTTATGACAGCAAAATAGGAAAGACAAAAAGTGTGGTGTAGTTCATAGGGATTAGAAAATAGAATTCAGAATATTAATGATACAAATATCCAGTGAAATGGACTTTTCTAGGGTAAATCAGGAAATAAGCTAAGCTTCTTTTGACAGATTAAATCAGGAGTTGAAAGTTCAAGTAGCATCATTAGTACGAAAGAAGGGGAATAACTTATCATTTTGAAAGGTTAGTAATATCCACAATTTCGTAGCTATGACTTTATTTTACGGATTTAAACCAAGCCTCTATCTAACTTAGATTTTATTTACTTGAAAGACATCAAATGCTGCAAAAATAACGATTATGTTAATAAAGTAAATGAGTCACTTTTGGAACTTTATAATAGTGACCGCATTTTAAATGGAAGAAAAAAAACATATACATAAAAAAGGGGAAAACAAGCATAACTAATTTAAGATCAGAGGTGTCAAATTTTGAAATTTTCAGTTAAAAAAGGTGGATAAATTGTGAATAAGAATATATGGAACACAAATTGCTTATCCATTGAGTATAGCAATTATTGTGTATCACAATTGTGTATAGCAATTTATTGTAATGTGTGGATAAAGCATAAATTTTGTGAATGCTGTAGAAAAATGTTATGAAATTAAAAATAAAATATAAATATTAAAAAGCATAAATATAAAGTATAAAAATATTATTCTATATTAGGCACAGAAAAAGTAAATTCTGAACAAAAAAGTAAGTTTATGTAATGTAAAGTAAGAATAGACAACAGATATTTGTTATCATAAGTAATATCAATTAACGTAAGTAATTATACTTAGCATTACTATGATAGTAGCAATTATATTTTTGTGTAGCATATTTCAATGATAGGGAATTTATAATCAGTAAAAAACTTGTTTTACATTTAAATAAACAGTGTATTAGCTTATAATAACATGTAAAGTCTAGGAGTTTCTATTTTGTTGTTTTTTAAGTGACATTTCTGATTGTTTTTATATTCTAAAACTGTTAATAAATTTTGAAAGTTTGTAAAATTGTGCCATTTATGCAAACGTTGAACAAACTATAATATTTAGTGAAAGAAACTTAAAAGTTAGCAGTTTCTTTTCAATCATGTTTTTAGGTTAATACAAATATCTATATTAAAGCACAAAAACAAGATGGCTAAAATATACTTATATTTGAAACATTAAATTAATTTCAAATGGATAGTGGGCTTTACAAATTTTAGAATAATAAATATCAACTTTGCTAAAAACTGGGTTGTAAAAATTTTCTGCCCTCCTCCTCATTGATTATTAATATTATCTTTAATATTTAAATTGCTGAATATACCAAGCAAATAGATTAATGATATTCAAAAAAAATTATATATGAAGAGATTAGTTAATTTACGTTGACAAGATTTAGAAAATTCTGATAACTTGTTTCACATCAAATTCAAGGTCTTGGAACTTGTGATGGAATTAGAGAAAATGATCTATAATTAGGCACTATTATAAAAAAGTAATAATTTATAACTATTAATAGAGAAATAACGGGATAATTTATGTTCTGCGCTATCGAGATGTAACAATGAGAAAGAGAATAAGGACGGAATATCATTTGATTTTTGTGAGCGTGAATTAACAATTAATATAATTGAAGGTCTTTTTGAAATATCTCAAACTAATTTTTGAAGGATCAAGAGGAGAAAAAATTATAAAACTGAGTAAAGAAAAATAAACCGTTTAATTGGGAAAAAATTCTCAATATAAAAATATATTATTAACTATCTTCGAGTTATAATAACAAACTAACGCGAGAGCAAGGTCAGATTCAACAGAATTTAATCACTTTAGGTAAGATTAAATTTTTTGTGTGAATAAATTAATGTTACTAACAGTGTCAAGGTCAGAAAGATTATAGTGATCATAATCGAATACTCATACAATCTCAGAAAAATCACTTCAACATTGGTATCGATACCTTGAACTATATTATATGCAGAGCCTGATTAAGACAGGGGCATACGGGCAGCTGCCCCAGGCCCCCACATTAGAGGGGGCCCCCAAATTGAATAGAAAGTTTATTTTATGTTTCCTTCTTTAATGAACTTCTTAAAAACAAAATATCAGTACAGCATAAAATCCGTCAGTTTTATGTTTACTGCTTTATTAATCTATCGTATGAACACAATCTATATTTCGTAAATCCATTGTTTTCTATGGATAAATTTAGCTAATCAAAATCCTGTATTTTTACATATCGCAAAATGCGATATGCTTTCAAAAATACAGGCTTTTGATTGGCTTAATTGAACCATCGTAAAGGCGAAAATGTAGCTATATTTCGCCCTAATGTCAGCAAGGATATGAATTTTTCGCAGCTAGATGATAAAGTTAACAATCAGAAAATTGCATTTGGCATGATGGACATAGAATTGTCAGAAAATCAATAAAATGGACAGAACGATATTTCGTCTGACCATTGGAGGGACTTCATAGCTATTTCAGGTTCTAGTCTTGTTATATATAATGAGGTGAAAAATTTAAAAACCTCAATAAAAATCAGTTCTTCATTACTGAAGTAGCGAAGTAGAGGGGGCCCCAAAAGAAGTTTTTGCCCCAATTAGGCTAATTCGGGCCCTGATCATATGGTGCAAATTTTCTGCAGATTTAATAAAGTGTTAAACCATTTTCCGATCAAATTGAACCATAACATCAGGTTTAAGAAGTACGATAATAGGGTTCACCTTATCACCATAATGCGATAACAAATTTGAAGAATATTGTGATTCTACAAGCTCTAAAGTTTTAAATAGTGTAGAGTGGCTCACTTATGAGGTTTTACATAAAATGTTTCGATTCTAACAAAGGGAATTATTAGATAACTCAGGAGCAGTGGCGTAGCGAGGGGGGAGCAAGAGGGGGCATCATACCCCGGGCGCTACACACAAAGGGGCGCCAAATGGTCAGCAAAACAAAAAGAAGTTGTTGGATAATTTTTATTTTCATTATAATTTATTTCTGGAAAATATATTTTAAATTTAGTGCCGGTGAAATATAATAAATGTTAATTCGTAAATAAAAAGGAACACTAATCAAACTGTAATAATAGAGATGACACACCTTTTCCACTGGGCTGACTCGACCTGTGTCTGTCAGCACCTCCTTATGGCATCTACGCTGTGTGGTTACATATATTATCTCCAAATATTTGCAGTGTACAAAGTACAAACATCAGTGTACAAAGTGTTTGTATGTTTGTACAGTGTACAAACATTTTTTCTTTCAGAATTCATTTTTGTTTCTATAAACGCAATGTAGCTTACGCTTGTTATTTTAAAACGATAACAATGGCACTCTAATGTACTTATATGTACAGTCACGGAAAAAAGTATCCCGAAAATAACAACTAAAAGATTGTATATTTTTTAATATAGATACTTCTCAGACACACAACAAATACAGCGTTTTGCTGTTTCTAGGAAAGGACACAAACGCCGTATTTGTTGTGTACCTGAGAATTATCTGTTTCAAAAAATAAATGATTCTTTATTTGTTACTTTCCGGATACTTTTTTCCGCGACTGTACATATCCGTGACACTTGCGACAGGTTGTGGAATTCCGCTACAAGTTAGGTAAATACCCGAAATATTAACGTTTAAGTTATTTTGTGCCTGTATTTTTCAGTTTTGCGTGATTGTCATCGCGCTCTGCTTAGAAAAGAAATGAAATGTTATTAAATGTTATAAGTTTAATGTTAGCATAAATTATAGTGTATATTTCACTGCGTTGCTACCTTTCAAGTTCAAGGCATTCTTGGTTAGTAATAAAACAAATAAGATTACTTACTACATCTACTCGACGATTCTATTATTCAGTGAATAGGGTATGAAAAAATTTGAAATGATCAACTTTGATGATATTATTGATAAATTTGCTTCATCAAAAGCGGAAAATTTATACATAGTAATTAGTTTTATTAATGTATTATAATCATATTATTAAATATATGTATCTCCTTAGAGATAATAAATATTTACTTTTTTATTGTTTTAAAACTGCGTGTTCATACCTGTCAACTTTTACGCATTGGGCGCAAAATTTTATTTTTATATTTAAAGTGGTAGTAAATATATAGTATTTTTTCTTTTATAAACTAAATTTTTAAATGATTTTAATCACCACTATTCTTAAAAAATTAAGCATATATATTAATATGTGTTACTATCATGGTAGGCAGCTTAAGCTTTTTCAAATACAACGGATTTTTTTGCTTAAAATTGAAATTTTTATTCCATTTTAATACCACTGGGAAAGATCATAATGGAAGGGATTAAAAGTTGGCAGGTATGCGTGTTTTTAAAATATTTCTTTATAAATATGTAAAATAAATAATAGGTAACTTTTGAACTAATTTTAGATGATCATATACATTTCAAAATCTAGTCTTGTTTTCTCAACTACATTTTTTGTCACAAATTTAGTGCCTAGCTTGAGCCTATGACTTAATTTATTTTACTTTATTTATTTATTACTTTGCGAGTATATTTTACTTATAATATTAGATGGTTTTCGAATGGGAGGGGGGGGGGGGAGCTAAAAAGGTATTGTGCCCCGGGCGCGAGTTAAGCTCGCTACGGCACTGCTCAGGAGACAAAAGATGATCAGCAATTATAGAGGCCAGTACAAAAAAATTAGCCCATTATGGAACAAAGAGAAAATAGTTGCAAAATATACCACTTTCTAATTTGTCCTTTTCCATCAATAATATTCTATATCGAAATCTAGCACATTATGGAACAAATAGAAAGTAGTTGCAAACTATACCATTTTCTAATTTGTCTTTTTCTATCAATAATATTCTATGTCAAAATCTAGCACATTATGGAATAATTAGCACATTATGGAACAAATAGAAAGTAGTTGCAAAATATACCACTTTCTAATTTGTCTTTTTCCATCAATAATATTCTATATGAAAATCTAGCTAAAATTAAGCATAAACGCAATATTTGCTATGTAAGAAACAAGATTTTACATTGAAGTTCATTGTTAAAATAGACTTTAAGTCAGAAAAAACTGCCAATTATAAACCACTTTGAAAATGGTGCTAAACAGGGTTCGTCAAATCGAAGTGTCTAATAATTTCTCTTTTTCAAAAACATCAAATTTCAAAATTAATAAAAGGAAGGGAGGAAATAAATTTTGTGTCAAAAAATGATCAGTTTAAAGCAGGCTGCAGATTACTTAAAAATAGAAATAAGAATATTACTTTTCAAAATAAAATGGAAAAAATGCCCTCACATGAGTGACACAAATCAGTTAATAATCAGTTAATCAGTTGTGTGCAAAATAAAAGGTCATTCAATTGCGATGAATCGTTCTATGGCTTTAATGATTGATGACTTTTCAAGCTTGAGCTTTCAAAACAATTCCTAACAAGAGTAATAAATCTTTGACATTGTATTAATAGTGGCTCATCACAACTTCTAATAAATGATAGAAACATGTTTTTTAATTTCAATGAAAAAAAAAGATTCTTTGAAAATTGCAGATGAAAAAAAATTGTTTTCGGCGATATTTGTTTCAAAACAAATACAGACAATGGCAATGAAAGACATTTGCAAATCATCTTTATCCAAAGAAAACCATTAACCTAAATATCCGGCAGAATCAATTATTTTTAAAAAAATAATTTGGCGAAAATGACGAAATATTTAAATGGGATGATTAACATTTAAATGCTGTTAACTTACGAGGAACTTGACTTGCGCGCGCGTAACGTAAAATTTCATTCATATTTTTTTCGCTAGTAACCGATGTTAAATCCGTTTTTTTTTTAATTATAAAATACGATGTTTCTTTTTTAGTCGTCTAAAAATTTTTTCGTAATTTAGTAAAATAATTTGAATAAAACATTTTATTGAATAAAAAACATATTATTCAGCGAATGTCGAGTTTCATAAAAGCATGTTTCTGATAGAATGTGATTATATATCAGATTGTGATTATATTTAATGTGATTACATTTAATTTTTTTCAGTAATTGATACAATTTCAACAATATATATACGTATGCCTAATATCCGGCACATTAACCTAAATATCCGGCAGAATCAATTATTTTTAAAAACATTATTTGACGAAAATGAAGAAATATTTAAATGGGACGATTAATATTTAAATGTTAACTTACGAGGAACTTGACTTACACGCGCAACGTAAAATTTCATTCATATTTTTTTCGCTAGTAACCGATTTCAAATCCGTTTTTTTTTAATTATAAAATACGGACACTTAAAAAAAACTTTTTTAGTCGTCTAAAACTTTTTTCGTAATTTAGTAAAGGAATTTGCATAAAACATTTTATTGAATAAGAATATATTATTTAACAAATGTCGAGTTTTATAAAAGCATGTTTCTGATAGAATGTGATTATATATCAGATTGTGATTATATTTAATGTGATTACATTTAATTTTTTAGTTTTTTTTTTCAGTAATTGATACAATTTCAACAATATACTTATGTATGCATAGATTTGGATTAATTTATTTATCAATTTCTTCAATTACATATTTTATAACAGAAGAGGTCAATGTCAAAAGTATGTTACAAATCTGCACTTTTGAGCCGCGATGGCTCAGGAATAGAGCGTTCGCCTTCCAATGAGGTGAACCGGGTTCGAATCTCTGGGATGGCTGGTCGATATGAATCTGCATCCGGCTTGCACCGACCACAGCGCTGACGTGAAATATCCTCAGTGGTAGATGGATCATGGGTTAGAGTCCCTTTGCCATCAGGCTAACAGTGGGAGGTTTTGTAGTCTTCCTCACTATGCAACGCAAATGCGGGTTAGTTCCACCAAAAAGTCCTCGACGAAGGCAAATTTCATCCAATACTTAATCCAGAAGTTCCCTTGTCTTCCGGATTGAGTTCAAAATTATAAGGCTACGGCGTTGTTCCTTAGTTGTCGTAAACCCAAAAATTGGGTCGGCTGTTCAACGACGATTATAAAAAAAAATCTGCCCTTTCAAGAAAAAAAAACCCCCGTTAATTGTGGAAAGATTGTTTTAATTGCTTCCAAATTGTTGGATTCTCTTCGTTAGTCAGTCTAGAAAATTACTTGGTTTTTAATAATCGGTGATTGATATTCCAAAATTAACAAAAAACTTATTTTGGTAAAAATGTTACATACCCCCTTTTAACATTGACCGCTTCCATTATTCAGCGCAATCAAAACTAAGAGAGAACATTATGAATTCAGAATCAAATCAAAAACAAATCAAAAGAGGAAATCTCTTTCCCCCCTCTCTCTCCGCTAGCTTCTTGAATTCACACCTGCAGTATGCCAGAAGCAAAACCCAGGCGCCAATAACTTTTCCGCCACGAGGAATAAAAACATGTCTGGAATAAAAATCAAAACAGTTCTTTTGAGTACAGCCATTTGTTCTTTATTTGATTCTTCCGGAATTGAGAGTGAATTTCGTGTTTTATTATACTCGGGATCTATGTCTAATTTCATAAAAAAAGAAAGCGCAGATCAACAGCAATTGAGAAAGAATAAAATAAATATAGTTGTGTCAGGGTTGAATGACTCAGCTATTTCTGTTCGGTCTCAAGTATGTGCTACTTAAATAAATAAAGCCCAAACTTTTAATACTGATTTAAATTTTTATTTGTGTTAAGAATTACTGATCACCCTCAAAAAGTTTTTTTTAGCTGTGTCCAGAATTACTGATCACATTCAAAAAGTTGTATTTAGTTGTGTCCAGAATTACTGATCACCCTCAAAAAGTTGTTTTTATTTGTGTCCAGAATTACTGATCACCCTCAAAAAGTTGTTTTTATTTATGTCCAGAATTACTGATCACCCTCAAAAAGTTGTTTTTAGTTGTGTCCAGAATTACTGAACACACTCAAAAAGTTGTTTTTAGTTGTGTCCAGAATTACTGATCACACTCAAAAATTTGTTTTTAGTTGTGTCCAGAATTACTGATCATCCTAAAAAAAAAATAAACAAGTGTATGGAGGGGTTAGAAAACATTAACTTAGCTGATGAGTATTTTTACATTCCGTTAGAAGTTGATTTATTAATCGATGCGGAATCATTTTTTAAGCCAATAAAACCCCGACAAATTTATTCTCCTAACTCAAATTTAATCTTAAAAAATTCTGTGTTTGGTTATATAGTTAGTGGAAGCATATCAAATAAGGAGGATAATAAAATCCATTACGGATTAATTTAAAAAAACCTCTTGATCTAGAACAGTTAGACGTTTTAGGGAGATGGAAAATATCGGAACTGAAATAGTTGAGAGTAAAGAAAAAATAATTTGTGAAAAACAATTTAAAAATATCTTTACTAGAAATTCTTTACTAGAAATACATAGTAAAAATGCCCTTAAAAAAGGATCTTAAGCATTTGGGGAAATCTAAAGAGTTTGGGTTGGAAAAATTAAATCTGTTGTAGAAACGTATAATTAAGGAGCCAAATCATTTATCTTCATAAAAAGATTTCCTTCATGAATATTTAGAGATGGGATACATATTAGAAATTTTGGATGATGAGGAAGAAGAAGCCATTTACTACATTCCCCATTTAAGAGTTTACCGCCCTGATAGGCAAGCAACTGTCCAAAGAGTTGTTTTTAATGCGAGTTATCCAACCTCAGCTAGTAATTCCTTAAATTCATTGCAATTTAATGGAGGTATAGTACAACGTGATTTATTTTCTATCGGTAAGAACTATCCCCTCACACAAAGTCTGAGGCCGTCTGCTGCTATGGAATTTTATTGACATTTGGCAACAATACAATTTACAGTAGAAAATTTTAAGAAATTTTGACTTACCTTATCACAAAAAACTTTGATTTGACAGTATGCTCGATGATAAGGAGTGGCATTCTCTCGGAAATCATCAAAAGTATCTATTTGCAAGTGGAGAGGAAGACCCTGCACAAAAAAACAAATATTTAATTTGAAATTCTTGTTGGATATGACAGTTTGATTAATATGTACTCTTAGTATGGTAAAACTACCAGAATACGGTTAAATTTACTGTGATTCTGACTCTATTGGAACCCTAAAAAGTATGGTAATTTTTACCGAAGCGTTTCGATTTGAATTTAAGTAAAATTAACTAGAAAATATTGTTTAATTACCATGCTGTTTGGTAGTAAATGTTGTAAATTTATCTTGATACATTGAGAGTATGACACAAAAAAAAAACCCCACCACTTATTCGGTTAGAATGCTTTTAAGTTTTGTTTTTCTACTAAAGGTGCGGTGATAAGAACTATAATTGTGAAAACTAGAAATTCCGGGAAAATGTTATCATACGAACGGAAAAATTATCAAATGAATGGTTTAAATTCTGTATATTTTGTTTTTATTACCAAAATTACGTTTCTTTTTTTAAATCTTTTTTTACCAAAAAAGATATTTCCATACAAGTACGGTAATTCTATCTGAATTTTTTTCTCCGTGTATTACAGTATCATGTTTATGACATTTAAGTCAATTATTTAAGCAAATGTCAGTTCCTTAATTTAATACTTAATTAATTTAATAACGCCTACATACATGCAAATAACGTGTTAGATGATAGCTAAGCTTTTTGTGGAACCTCTGCCAAGCAGCGGTCTCTCGTAAGGCAGTGGCGCTGTGATCATTTTTGTGTAGATTTACTTCATTTGCTCCTCGAAGTTGGTAGCGAAAGGACTTCTTTGAAGCATCGTAGCTTAGCCCAATACTCGTTTTTTTTTTTTTTTTTTTCATAATTTCTTTGCTTGCCTATCGTTAGTATGACCAATCGTCATCGTCTAGATCAGGGATGGGCGAACTTTTTTGGTTGAGGGCAAAAAATCGGAAAAAAAAAGTTTGGTGGGAAGAATGAAAACTTCTAAAACAAAGAAAAAGAAAAACGATATACAAGTTTTAATTTAAATATTTAATGAGATGAATGAAATTGCGATTTCATTTTTAAAAGCTCCTTACATTGAGGTTCGAAGTGAGATGTGCTTGTTTTGAGGAACGAGGCGAAATGCTTGCCGGTTAGTCTACTTCTAAAATGATTTTTTCTAAGTTTCACATATATTACATTTCTCCACATATACTACATTTCTCTTGTTCGCATATATAAGATGAAGCAAACATAGTACTGATTTTCTGGCATGAGATATTAAATTTCGGAAACTAGCTTTTGGTAATGATTTGTAAAACTCAAACTTTGGCATATTTAGGAACAACTGCTTCAGGTGATGTTAGATTTTAACTTAATTAATTCAAGCTGCAAATCTGACACCAATTGAAGCAGTCTATTTCCATCAATTTATGTTTTGTAAAATAAAAATAGAGAAAGTAAAAAGGTCATCGGTACTTTGTTAAAAAACGAAAGAACAAAAATAGCTTTAAACAAAGCAGACAAGAAAATGGATGTATAATGTATATTGTTTATATTCGCCATGGATCGGAAAGTTGAAATTCTATCCGCGGGCCGGATAAAACCTTCCGCAGGGCCACAGTTGGCCTGCGGGCCGTAGTTTGCCCATCCCTGGTCTAGACAGTGCCACAAGATGGCATGTTATTGGAAAACTCGAGGCGGGCCAATCATTGGCTACCTGTTGAAGGGACATCGGAGTTTACCGAAATGAGATTTCCACTCTGTGAAAACAGCTCATAGAGACAGGAATTATTGTATTAATAATTAACTGTATTGATTAATATAATGTTACTGTTTAAGGAAAATTTGTAAATCTGAAGCATTTTAAAACTGAAAACATCATTTTTAAAAATTAATCCATTTTTTATTTCGTAGCTAAAACTTTTTTCATTTATTTTCCGATGTAAAATGCAATTTTTTCATATAAACAAGAACATCATCTATTTTTGAATGACCCTGTTACTCTTTTTGTGCATCCATATATGAAATCAACTAACAGTAAGGAATTATTTATTCATTTGGAAAGTGTTCAATTGTAAGAAGATTGCATTATAAATCATTTAATTTTGAACATTTGAAATAATTGAATATTAAAGTAAATCTTATCTAAAAGTGCAAGCGTAGCGTAAAAAAGTGCAATTTCTATAACAGCATACCTAATGAGATTGCCGCTAGGATCAAAAGATCGAAGATGAAGTGAGAGAAAGTCTTTGCGTTGTAAATTGAGCATAAAAAGGAAACAATTCCGAATTACAATGTCTGAATCGGTCGTGGCACAAAGATACACAATTCAACAAATTATCCGTTAAGCGGTGCGTGAAATAACCAAAGACTTAAGGCAAGTTAACACGAAGCAGCCGTGCGTGAGGAATAGAAACCTCGTGACACAAGGCTTTAGTGTCGCGTTTACAACGAAAATACTATGTATTATTTTAACGAAGTTTTATTACCATTAAATAACACTCTTGTTTTCATTTTGAATACTCATTTTCAAAATGGTGTGCTTAGATTATAATACATTATTGAGATTGCAATTGATATTTCAACAATGATGAAATAAATTAGTAGTTCTAAATATGCTGTAATTTTAATCAAACAAATTTATTCCCATAAATTACACTTTAATTTTCAATTTGTATTTTCGTTATCTAGATGATTAGCTTATGTTAGTGAGATAATTACATTATTGAGATTGCAACTGATATTTTAAAAATGATCAGAAAGATTAAGGCATATTTTAGAAGTTCTAGCTATGGTTTAATTTTCAATTTATATTTTCGTTATCAAGATGATGAGCATGGATTAGTTTCAATAATGATCAAATAAATTAAGATATATTTTAGTAGTTCTAAATATGGTTTAATTTTAATCAAATAAATTTATTCCCATAAATTACACTTCAATTTTCAATTAATATTTTCGTTATCAAGATGATGTGCTTAGATTAGTGTGTTTTATAATGTGACTAATATTTCAGCAATAGTCAGACTAGTTCAGATGTAATTTACACCCTTGTGCAAATTAATTGAAACAAGCTTTTTCTTTCGTGTTTTTTTAAAGACGATGTTTTGGGGTTGTTTCGGTTACAATGGGGTTGGACCTTTGCAGCCTATTACCGGTATGATGCGTTCTGAGCAGTGCATTACTATTCTGGGTAAAGAAGTTGTTCCAGAGTTGAAGAAACGATACCCTGATGGAACAGGGATTTTTCAACAGGATTTAGCTCCTTGCCATACGTCCAAAATTGTCAAGAAATTCATGTCTGAGAATCAAATTGAGACATTGGAATGGCCAGGGAACTCTCAGGATATCAACCCAATTAAGAATCTCTGGGCCATATGCAAGAATCGCCTATTAAATATGGACGGTACAACTATGGAGAAGCTAATCACGGCGTTAATTCATGTGTGGTACAAGGACACAAATATTATAAATGACTGTAAAAAATTAGTGGAATCCATGCCGAATCGTGTCCAAATGTTAATAAAGTGTCGTGGAGATCATATTATGTACTAAAAATTTTTGAGTTTGTATAAATTTAAATAAAATAGCATTTTCTCTTAGTTTTCTGAATTTATTGAGTTTGTTTCAATTAATTTGCACAAGGGTGTACAAGTTTGAAATACAAATACGTATGATTTCATCAAATTAATTTCATTATCTTCAAATGACAACTTTATTTTCATTTTGGATTCTTGTTGTGCTTAGATAATAATATAATGCTAACATTGATATTTTAATAATACTGAAACTAATTTAAATGAAGTTCGAAATGAAAATATGATTAGGGGAACAAATATTTTTTCTTATTTCGAGAAAAAAACAACAACAAATACTAACGAAAGATTATGGATTACAATCTCATGGTTCAAAACTCATTTAAATTTAGATTTTAATAGCGTTCAGTAAGAAACTTGATTATTTCATTTAATATTTAATCAATTGACACTAACCAAGTGTTTTTTTAGTTATAGTCGTGAGATAAGTCACTTACTTGATTTTCGATAGATTTTGACATTGCGTCTCAAAAATCTTACAAATTATTTTTCAAATAAAACAATTGATCTTCCAGGAAAGTAATTTTGTATTAATTTATCAGCTGTTTTCATATTTTTTATAGCTATATTAAATATTACTTGCGTCATTACAGCGTTGAAAAGACATTTCAATATATTTTTTGTTGAAAAATAAAATAAGAGTTCAAAAATTATCCCAGGAAAACAATCTCATTGTTTTGATAAATGCGGGAAAGTGTATTGAAGCAAATAAATGCTTCTTTATTTCGTTATTAAATAAATAATTTTGTCACATCAAATGCGTGTTCGCCCGATTGATTGCAAAGCATTTGAACAATGAACGAGAACACTTGAAAGGTGTGTGTTTTCCGTTTTTTAAATGAACCTCAAACTTTGATGTTCGCATACTTTTTTTTTAAAAAAAATCAATCAATTTATTAAAATCATTCAATAAAAAAAACTGGCTTATTTATTATTAAACCGCATTATCTTCCGATTTCGAAATGATGTATGGCATCGAAATTTTACTCGACATGCTTTCATTACATATTCTGGTTTACAAAAATGTGAACCACAAGCATAAAAATTTTCTCTACAGAGTGATATTCATTCTTTCATCTCACTTCATTTTGAAGGAAAAAAAAGACATATTACTTTGATCGGTTATTACATATTTTACTTGCACTATGGGGGCCTGCTAATGTGTTTTTCTTGCTTTTTCCCTCAGGCTTTCTGCGGAGGTTAATGAAGTTAGCTGTTTGTGCATGTTGCCCTTGGTCTTTTTTTAGTCAGTGATATTGATCTGGTCATCGGCCCTCTTAAGTCACGTGGTCACATCCCATTTAATTTGTGCTTGATTCGCTGTCAATAATTATTGTTAATGCTGTCCATCAGCCATAAATAAAGGAAATCAGAAATAAACTCATCATTTTGGATAAAAGCAACTTCCTTCTTTGATTTCCGATTCAATGAATAGATATAATGTGTATTTTTTCTCTTTCCTGTTGCGATTAACATTTTTTAAGAAGTAAAGTAGAACCATTGAAGTAAACCATACACTGAGATAAAAAGTATGGTTAAAACTACCTGAATATGGTTACATTTACCGTATTTGTGAATCTAGAATATAAAATAATTTCGTGTATCTGTACACCAAAAGTCTCGTACTTTATACCAAAATGGTATTTCGCTGCACCAAAACGAAGAATAGTTTCTGGTGCAGAAAAACACCTCTTTTACAGTACTGGGTGTAAAGTAGCCACCACCATGTTTGCTATTTATTAATTACAGTAAAATATGATTCACATAAGAATCAGTAAAGTTACTTTTGCGTTGCTAAATCATAAATTTAGGAGTCATAAATTAGGCTTTAACTAATAAATTTAGGAGACAGAGATGCATAGATACAATTTTTCTTAAAATAAAACTAGTATTTTAATCAAAGACACATACAGTACAGATATGTAGAATTATAATACGAATTCGAACAAAACCGAAGTGAATCAAAATTAAATATTATAAAATTATTTTATACAATTGACAGATTTATGTAAATCTTATGAGAACATAAATATTTTTATTATACATCTAAAAACATACATGCATTTTAAAATAATTTTACGAATAGTTGGTCAAATCAATCCGCCAAAGAGATCGAAATTACTTAGCAAAAAATCAATCACAATCAATTCTTTTTATCTATCATTAAAGACGATTGATAATTGCTTGACTATGATCAGTTTGTCAATTTTTCAAGCACTCATATTTCACCAATATACTTCATGTAAACAAACCGCCATATTGACAGTATCTTGCACAATTATTCATCTTTGAACTTCTAATAATGGTCGTTTGTTATTGTTTTAAAATGTACCCTTCCCTCGTTTCACACAAGAATTAGTTAAATAGTTAAAATATACACTAATTATTCGCTAAATTCACGGACCTTCGAAAACAATACTACTTTCTTCACCAATACTGCAAAAAAAGTAGTTGCCGCCATTTATGGAGTTTAGAATACGAAGGAAGATAGAGAATAGATAGAGATTTTAACGAAGATTGATATTTATTTCGCTATAACCAGTTGGTCAATTAAATCCAACAAGAAGCACTCATATTTCACCAATATACTTCATGCAAACAAACCGCCATATTGACAGTATCTTGCACAATTATTCATCTTTGAACTTCTAATAATGGTCGTTTGTTATTGTTTTAAAACGTACCTTTCCACCGTTTCACACAAGAATTAGTTAAATAGTTTAAATATACACTAATTATTCGCTAAATTCACGGACCTTCGAAAACAATACTACTTTCTTCACCAATACTGCAAAAAAAGTAGTTGCCGCCATTTATGGAGTTTAGAATACGAAGGAAGATAGAGAATAGATAGAGATTTTAACGAAGATTGATATTTATTTCGCTATAACCAGTTGGTCAATTAAATCCAACAAGAAGCACTCATATTTCACCAATATACTTCATGCAAACAAACCGCCATATTGACAGTATCTTGCACAATTATTCATCTTTGAACTTCTAATAATGGTCGTTTGTTATTGTTTTAAAACGTACCTTTCCACCGTTTCACACAAGAATTAGTTAAATAGTTTAAATATACACTAATTATTCGCTAAATTCACGGACCTTCGAAAACAATACTACTTTCTTCACCAATACTGCAAAAAAAGTAGTTGCCGCCATTTATGGAGTTTAGAATACGAAGGAAGATAGAGAATAGATAGAGATTTTAACGAAGATTGATATTTATTTCGCTATAACCAGTTGGTCAATTAAATCCGACAAGAAGCACTCGTATTTCACCAATATACTTCATGCAAACAAACCGCCATATTGACAGTATCTTGCACAATTATTCATCTTTGAACTTCTAATAATGGTCGTTTGTTATTGTTTTAAAACGTACCTTTCCACCGTTTCACACAAGAATTAGTTAAATAGTTTAAATATACACTAATTATTCGCTAAATTCACGGACCTTCGAAAACAATACTACTTTCTTCACCAATACTGCAAAAAAAGTAGTTGCCGCCATTTATGGAGTTTAGAATACGAAGGAAGATAGAGAATAGATAGAGATTTTAACGAAGATTGATATTTATTTCGCTATAACCAGTTGGTCAATTAAATCCGACAAGAAGCACTCGTATTTCACCAATATACTTCATGCAAACAAACCGCCATATTGACAGTATCTTGCACAATTATTCATCTTTGAACTTCTAATAATGGTCGTTTGTTATTGTTTTAAAACGTACCTTTCCACCGTTTCACACAAGAATTAGTTAAATAGTTTAAATATACACTAATTATTCGCTAAATTCACGGACCTTCGAAAACAATACTACTTTCTTCACCAATACTGCAAAAAAAGTAGTTGCCGCCATTTATGGAGTTTAGAATACGAAGGAAGATAGAGAATAGATAGAGATTTTAACGAAGATTGATATTTATTTCGCTATAACCAGTTGGTCAATTAAATCCGACAAGAAGCACTCGTATTTCACCAATATACTTCATGCAAACAAACCGCCATATTGACAGTATCTTGCACAATTATTCATCTTTGAACTTCTAATAATGGTCGTTTGTTATTGTTTTAAAACGTACCTTTCCACCGTTTCACACAAGAATTAGTTAAATAGTTTAAATATACACTAATTATTCGCTAAATTCACGGACCTTCGAAAACAATACTACTTTCTTCACCAATACTGCAAAAAAAGTAGTTGCCGCCATTTATGGAGTTTAGAATACGAAGGAAGATAGAGAATAGATAGAGATTTTAACGAAGATTAATATTTATTTATTTCGCTATAACCAGTTGGTCAATTAAATCCAACAAGAAGCACTCATATTTCACCAATATACTTCATGCAAACAAACCGCCATATTGACAGTATCTTGCACAATTATTCATCTTTGAACTTCTAATAATGGTCGTTTGTTATTGTTTTAAAACGTACCTTTCCACCGTTTCACACAAGAATTAGTTAAATAGTTTAAATGTACACTAATTATTCACTAAATTCACGGACCTTCGAAAACAATACTACTTTCTTCACCAATACTGCAAAAAAAGTAGTTGCCGCCATTTATGGAGTTTAGAATACGAAGGAAGATAGAGAATAGAAAGAGATTTTAACGAAGATTGATACTTATTTCGCTATGACCAGTTGGTCAATTAAATCCGACAAGAAGCACTCATATTTCACCAATATACTTCATGTAAACAAACCGCCATATTGACAGTATCTTGCACAATTATTCATCTTTGAACTTCTAATAATGGTTGTTTGTTATTCGTTTAAAACGTACCTTACCACCGCTTCACACAAGAATTAGTTAAATAGTTTAAATATGCACTAATTAATATTAAATATACACTAATTACTCCAAAAAACACTACCTTCTTCACCCACACTGCAAAAAAAGTAGTTGCCACCATATTTAGAGTTAAGATACATTTATTATTTACTTATTTACTGTTATATATTTTCATTATATATTTATTCATTTTTGGCTTTCTTTTTTTTTAAAATTTATAATATATATTTCCATACGCGTTACAATCAATTTAATAGCTTCCTCGCAAACATTTCGCTTAAGAACATTTTCAGCAATATATTCACACTAATTTTTTCAAACAATTGTTTTTTTTCAATGTTATGTAATTTTTGTGCGATAACTACAGTTCTGTACTTAAAGAAAGTATTTGAATCAGTTTTATAGTTGAGAATGTATGTGTAACAGTTTTTTGTAATTTTGGTTACAAATAAATTTGTAAGTACTAAACTGTAGATTTTGCGCCAAAAATGTGCTTGTGTTTTTAACGAAATGTTTTTACAATGAAGCTATTAAAGTGATTCTAATGTACAGTGCAAAAATAAAGAACGAACCACCCTCAGTAACTTTTGATCTAAAGATTGGATCTTCACGTTTTGGGACTCTATCTTAAAGGTTTGAGGGGATGACATCCAATATGTTAATTAATTGATGCAGTCAATATTTTAAGTTAAGAAATCAGGCTCAAAAACGTACTTTCTCTGAATAACCATACCTTTTTTTAGAAGGATTTCGATTTTTGATCTCCAGCATATATTTTGTTTTGTAACCGTTGCTGAACAGCCGACCCAATTTTTTGGGTTTACGACTACTAATGTTCAACTCCGTAGCCTTATCATTTTGAACCCAATCCAGAAGACAAGGGAACTCCTGGATGAAGTATTGAGCGAAATTTGCCTTCGTGGGGGACTTTTTAATGGAACTATCCCGCGTTTGCGCTACATGGAGAGGAAAACCTTCCACGATTAGCTTGACTCCAAGGGGACTCTAACCCATGATCCGTCTACCACTGAAAATATTACACGTCAGCACTGTGGTTGCCTGTGGTCATGACACCGGCGTTAGGGCAAAAACCCATGCGGGGACCACAGCACGGAGTAAGAATGTGGTCGGTGCAAGCTGGAATTCGCATCGACTGAGATTCAAACCCGGCTCACCTCACTGGCAGGCGAAAGCTCTACTCCATGAGCCATCAAGAAAAAAGGACGAATTGATGTTTTCCTCGAGAAAAGGGTTACGACCATTTACTCAAAGGGGAAATCATTTTGGTAACAAACGCTGATAAATGAATTATTATTAATATGAGATCCACTTTCTAACAAATAAATATTTAGCTCAATTAAGATATCTAGTGAATCTCTACGAACTATGATTTTCAATCAAATTTGATAATGCAGTTTTGGTCGTTAAAATAATACGCAATCTTTTGGAGCCAAATATCTTCAATCTTTGACAAGTTTATCGTTCAACGATTTAATAATAATCTCCCTTTCAATATTCGGCATATTTATTTCACAAATTCAAGCTACAATATAAAAATTAAAATTTCAAATAATAATAACATATAATTCACAGAATTTTAAAAACTTTGGAAGCATTCCTACTGAATGTGGTTTATTACTTTAAATGCACCAATCAAATTCTCAATTTCTAAATTAATATTTTATATGAGTTTTTTATTTTGATGAAAAAGTGGTAAAAAATATTATGGATGCAGCGTTGGAAATTATTTTGTATTATATTGAAAAGTTTGTTTTTGGAATTCTACACAAAATTGTTAATTTGAAACAAAAAGAGAAGGAAAGAAATAATATCTCTTCTCTGAAGATGAATTTTTCGTTTCAAACAGAACAGCGGGTTTCAAAAATACTGACCCACTTTCAGGAGAAATACTTTGTTAAATGTTATTCGAATTCAACACAAAATTGTTTATTTGTAACAAAAAGAGAAGAAAAGAAAGAATATCTCTTCTCTGAAGATGAATTTTTCGTTTCAAACAGAACAACAGGCTTCAAAAACCCCGACCCACTTTTAGGAGAAATACTTTTTTAAAATAATAATTTTTTTCTACCACATAAGAACTCTAAATTTTACGTAAGTTTTATGAGTATTTTAAGTTTAATTAATTTTCTTTTTTTTTAAAACCTCTTCAGTGATCACACTACTCTTTTAAGGGGCTAACTAAGTATAATATCTAGATAACTAAGTATATTATCTAGATAAACTAAGCAGCGTTAAACTAAATAAACTGAGTTAAATTTGTCATCACTGTCTGTTTATTTTGCATAGTATTTTACTGATCATACTAATTTTATAACCATTTCATGAAGAAAACTTTTTTCATGAAAAGAAAAAGAGTTAATATTATTCTTCACTCACCCTAGCTTATTGCTTCAATAGGACTAAACATTTTAATTTCCTACTACAGTATTGTACTTATTCCATTTAAAGCACCTTAAAAATGTCTCATTTTTAAAAAAAAAAATCATTTATACGCATTACACGAAAAATAGAGAAATGTTCTAAGGGAAAAACATGCCCTTCATAAACGTCTCAAGAGCAGATAATTAATGTTCATGAAGTCTATTTTGATTTATCGTGACTGGAAAGACAAAAAGGGTTTTTACTCTTAAAGGAAATGTTTAGTTTCTTTTAAAAGATTATTTTTACTACTTCATGTAAGGGAAAATTATGTTTAGCTTATAAATATTTAAGCTCATTTGAATTTTTATTAAATTTATCCTATACATCGTTCGCTTAAATAATGTTCCAGCCAACTGTATTCAAATAAGATTTGATTATAAGAGCATAACTCAACCTTAAATTCTATATTTTCACGAAATTTTACTTCGAAATGGTATTTAATACATATCACAGTCAATCCCCGCTATAGTGAACACGGTTTATAGTGAACTCTCGGATATAACGAACACAATGTTCGCCCCGTGCCTGCGTATGCTACTTTTTCAGGATATAGTGAACCAAAAAAAGAGAGGAAGTTCGATATTATGAACTTTTTTCTGTCTTCTACTGATTTATTTTCTTAATTTTTTTGTAATAATTTTGAAATTTCTATTGCAAAGTTAATACATATACCGATTTTTAAAACCATCTATAGCATGGAATGTAGCAACAAGCATTTTTTCTTGTTTGCTTCATTATTGAATAGCATAATTGAATTGGTTTAGCATTCAAAGAGCCGCAATCTTCCAGTATCTGGACAAATGCTTCTAGTCAAAACCGATGAATTTGCTAAGCGATTTGGTGAGACTAATTTTATGTACTCGAATGGATGGTTAGACAGGTTTAAATAACGGGATAACATAAATTCAGGAAAAATTATCGGAGAGTCGGGAAGTGTTTCTATATCTGATGTTGAGGATTACTCATCAGCTAAAGATTAGGGGAGGGTGGGGTCAATTGTAACAGGGTACGATTGTAACAGAGCAAAAATTTCTAGTGTCGGGCTCTAGATTTGGTTCCTAGGTGGCGCACAAGGTGCATTTAATAAATCTACATGTACACCCCTGCTGGCAACCATTTTAATGTACTTTTGAAAGAGTTACATCTCAAAAGATATTTTACGCTACGTAGATACTTTTTTTGGTATTAGAATATTATATTGTAACAAAGTAATTTTGTTTAAACAAATAAAAATTATTAACCGAATATGCAAGTGGACACCTTAATTAACATTTCAAAGAAAAAAAGATTAGTTTTGTTAATTAACTAGCATTGTTTTTAACAAATGAAGCTGAAATGGCGTCTTGGGGACGATTGTAATAATAAGTAAAGGGACGATTGTAACAGCTGAAAATAAATAATCTTATGTCTACAAACCATTACTTAACTCTTTAAGAACCACCAATAGTTTCCTATACCATTTATATTATGTTGCATGTGCATTATTTTATTTGTCACCTTTCACAGCATAAATTAAAATTTTTAACCCCTTAAAGTTAAGAGTTTAACCTTTTAGGTCCCTGCTCATTATTATTTTTACTCCTAAAATACCACTACTATTTTGATCAATAAAAAAATATATCACAACTATGATAGTATGTATAATTAACTATGTTTTAGTTGAATTCATGAACTGTTACAATTGAACCCGTAAGTGGGGACAATTGTAACAAGTGCATGACTGTCAAAAATTGTTGATAACTAATATAATAACACTTAAAATAAGGTATTTTTTTTCTAGTAGAGTATAGTCTACTTTATTCGTCTGTCAATTAATACTAATAATATATTAGATTTTTGTTAGTTAAAAATAGCTAAGTAAAAATGTTACAATTGACTCCACTCTCCCCTACTAATCTTTTTTTTTGTACGCAAGACGACGAGTAATAAAAAATAAAAGTTAACACATTTTTTTTTACTACGTATTATTTTTCAGTCATTTTTGCACTTCATTTTATTGGTCATTTATTTAAATAATGTGTAATAAAAGGGGGAAGTTTGGAAACATTAGTTAAAATTGCTTGCGGAACGGATGTATTGATGTCCCGGTTATGGTTAGTGGAACCAAAATTTCGGTCTCTTAAAGGTTCACTATACGGGATTTGACTGTATAATGTTTTGACGGAATAAAGTCAATAAATAAAGGAGAATCAGAACTGCTATCGTTAGCATCATTAAATATAAACTGTATTTAAATTTATATAAAAACAATTCATTGCTAATGGACACTAAAATTCTAATGATTTCTAACTGAGGAATTCTGTAATTAAAGAATGTTTTAACATACATTAAATTGACTACTTTGTCAAAGGGTAACTGGTAACAAGTTTGATTACTACTTAACAACCACCTGTCTGTAGCTGAATTTCCCTATTCAAGGATCTAATCTTCTTAACTTCCATACATTTCATAAAAACGCTTCTTTTACTTCTCTTCTTTGTGTAACTAAGCGAGGACCATAAATAATTGTTTAAACCAGAAACGTTAGTTTCATATAAAAAATTTGGTGCAGCTAAATTTTATTCCTCTAGGTGGTTTATTTGATAAGCAATTAAGTGGGAATTTGGAATTTGAACTGACAAATTGCTGCTTAAATTTTAAACACAAAGGATTTTTATGTTATTTATACCACCAACTTTAAAATAATTAACGAAATTTAGAAGTATTATTTTTCCTCAAATAAGCTAACGTTACTAAATTTGTCCTTAATGTCGATATAATAACAGAAATTATTGTCCTGCAAATATTTTTCTTAAAAAAAAGAAAAAAAAACATATTTAACTTCTATTACTTCTCAATAAATTTGGTGAAATTACAAAATCATTCAATTTGTACAACAAATAATAGTAATCATTATTATAATGCAAATTTAAATGCGGTTTTAATGCTAATTTGAATGCAGATAAATGAAATAAAGTAAAGAGATAATAAAATAAATACTATACCAAATACGTAACAGATATATATATAAAATACCATAACTGTCCACTTTTACACATTTTTACTTTTAAAGAGGTAGTAAAATTTATGCTTCCTATTTATTCCTTGCTTTCATAAATTTAATTTAAAATTATTTTGTTCACCACCATATTTAAATAAAATATATTTAAGTGTATGTTTATCTCACTTTTGTGTGTTCATGCTTTTACAAAATACAGAGTCTGCATGAAATTGTTATTCAATTTTCATTTCACTACGAAAATTATTCTCGGAGAGATTTTAAGTTGAAAAAAAATTCGAAGAAAAGAAATTACGCCGTAAGAAAAAGAAATTATAACGGGAAATCTATTGCTATGCATGTGGTTGTTTTTAAATATTAAGGATGATTTTTAGTGACAGCTCTTAATGTCCTTATAAAAATGAAGTGAAAAAACTATGCGAATTAAGCAGCACAAATAATATTTTAGGTGAAACACATTTTCAAACTATGAGCAATTATTGAGTTATATTAAGAGGTTAACATAGTTTTTTGAGGATGTTTATATTTGAGACAAACTATTTTAGATCATTTTAATCTATCTCTAATTGAATGCGATTAGTCCTTTTCAAAATTATGCTAAACATAAAGTTAACAAGAGACTAAATTTATATTCCTTTTAACGATTTTATATTTAAAGATATAAGATAAAAATTCAAGACAATATATGGACTCAAAATTGAGAACTTCAAATTTTCGTAATTACTCTTATATTCAATTGTTTTTTGTAATATTAAGTATTTTCCTTTAATTTTATTATTACTAATACTTTCAAACAGCTCATAAAATGAAGAAAATTCTGCCTGTAATTTTTAGTCGAACAAATTTTTAATTGTATGAACTTTTTCAAATATGCACTATTAATTTCAGAAATAAAAGCCAAAAGTGATAAACATAAAACATTCTGATGAGGGGGTTTTAGTAACTAAATTATACATGTAGTTTAGAAACTATGGTGTAATACCTATCCGAATTCGTCTAATTTTGTGTGTATGTTGTTTTTGTTGTTGCCGTCGGCCATTAAGGAAGAAGGGGTGCGATTGCTCTTGCTTTTCAGTTGCGCCATCTGTGGCCAAGAACTCAACTTCTGCCATGCCCATACGTCACACCCGTTTATAGGGCGGACCCATTAATACATCCACAGATCGTAATTTTGACCTGAACCAGAGAACGATCAATCTCTAACTCAGTACCCCCAGAGGTATTGATTTGTTATGGGAACAAGAAGGACTTTGTGATCCAACATATTTACCGTGCACCAGTCACCATTTACTACACGGGGAGTCTTCGGCCCGCTGGATTCGAACTCCCGTTCTCACTAGCGTGAGTCCAGCGCACAGCCAACCAGGCTATCACGGCCAATTGTTTGAATCGTTACTTTATTTCAAGTTAATACAGAATCGAGTGTACTTATACACTTCAAATGGCGTAGTTAAATCTTAACACCAATAATTGATAAAGCTTTCACCAATTTGCAGCAATTCGTTGGTGAAGGAAGTAGTGTAATTTTGGAGCAAATTTAACTAAGTTCATGTGGGAAATGATGGAAGTGCATGTTTTAATTATACAACAAATGCTTTTGGACCATTGATAGAAGTTTAAAGGCAAATAATTGTGCAATTACAAGATAGTGACTGTTAGTGTATGAAAAGAAGTGACCGCAATCACAAACCCACATAGCGGCTCGAAGGGACCAAAACCCCCGCAGGCGGCCCAGGACCAGGGGAGCCGCACGCACCAGGGCAACACCACCCCGCAAGCACGCCCTCCGACCCAGGGCTAAAGAGAATAGCAGGGCTGGTTCACTCCTTTGAAGAAACTCTCGCCGCGCCAATCCTCCGATTTTCTCTAGTGACGTCACTTTGGCGCAAAGCTCACACTTTTACTTCAAGAACGGAGCGTTCGGCCTTGCTAGCTCTAACTAATATTGGAGCATTTTTTTGTGACATATTCTAAGACATTTGTTATTTTCTATAATGACTTTCTTCAGTTTTTGCAGTGAATTTACAAGAATTTAAAACTATTATCGAAATGCCAGTATGCGCAATTGCAACTTGCAAAAATTCTGATAAGAAAACAAAAGGAAAAACGTGTTCCCTAAAGTAAATGAACAACTATGTAAAGAATGGATTCCGAAATGACACAGTTAATATAAAACGGAAATACGTTTATTCTATCGTTAAGATTTATAAAAATTCATTATCTAATTAGAAACCGTCTCGTTACTTCAGAAAGAAAGGCAGGTGAAAAAAATTAAAAAATAGATAAAGTCAAAGAAAATTAAAATGTAAATAAAAAGTATAAATAAAATATATAGTATATAGTTGAAATTCTCCTAATTTCATAACATATTTTTAATGTAGTTATTCTAAATATTTATGATTTCTTTAAAAATTATATTCTCTTAAATTTAAATATCCATAACATTTGTAAAATTTCTAATGTCATTATGAACCTAAATTATTATTTTGTTTCAGTAATTAGCGTATAAGGTTGATGTTTCCTAATGATTAAGTATGAACAAATTGCTTTTAACGGCATATTTAAAAACTAGGGATTCTAAATTTAACTCAACTTATTGTTATAACAGAATATGTAGATAAAAAAGTGCCAATATATGCTTTAATTTTTCTTAATAATTAAAGTTAAAACAGAACTTTTTGAAATAAAGTATTTATTGTGTCATTTTCGCAAACTAGTAAAATATTTTTACAAGTTTAAAATGGTATTTTTTTAATATAATGGCCAAGAAAGTTTTTTTGAACTATGTTTATAAACGGAAATAAAGTGTTAATTACGTAAAGTTTGAAAGCTAATAACCAGAAAATGTTTAACTTATTTTTACAAAGAGAAAGATGCAAAGTTATCATAATATCTTTGCTTGCGATCTCCGAGATCTGTAGACACAGTGACGTCATGAGGAGGGAAATCGTAGCTTAAGTTCTAAGAGCGGAGTGAACTAGCCCTTCTATTCTCTTTAGCCCTGCTCCGACCGGAGGAATGCAAGGCTCCAGCTCCTCCGACCAAAACTTTATTTTAAAATGCAATCGAGTTTTTGTTTGTAAATTTATCTTCTAAAAATAAAATTTAAAGAAATATACAACCTGGGATGAAGTTTGTTGAAAGTACCTAAAAAAAGTATCATTACTAGTCCAGGAGAACTGTCATCAACGAAAGTCAGATAAAATAGACTTCAATTGATTCTAATCATCTTGAAAGAAAACCTGATTCATTTGAAGAGATATCTCTCCATTTTGAGAGAAGTGATGCAGCCCAGCAGGCAGGCAAAAAGGCATCAAGAGGAGTATGCATCGTCTTTCGAAAGTAGAAAGTGGATTGCACCTCAATTTCATCAGTTCTTGGAATCAACGGATATTTCTCAGACGATATTCAAATAAACATACGTGGGAAAGCTTGTACCCCTATTTGAATGATTACGTTTTTATTACGCTGTTAGAGGAAACCATGTTGAGGAACAATTTTGGAAGCAGCTTGGCGTGAAAAAGGATTTTAGGCAGCTATGAGACGCCATTGCTCACTCAATACCTCCCAGAAACCCCTCAGCACGGGTTACAATAAACAAGAAATTTGATCATTTTGTAGTCCAAACGTAATGATATCTTTTGTATTAACCACCACTGCGCAGCTTAGTAGTTCGAACGTAGTGACATCCTTCTTATTTTTCACCCACTGCGCAGTTTATGTTCGTTACGCCAGACTACTAAATTGATCCGTGCCAAGGCCTTCTTTCTTCTAGGAGGTGTTGGCTCTTTCCCTGGATTGGGGGAAATAGATTTTACGACATTATGTGATCGGTAAATGTGTGAAATGCATAATCGCGGGGAACGTCTTGGTTTAAATACCACACGCTTGTTTTTGCCAGAAAATTGAAGTAATTAGCGAGCCTATTTCTGCCCTATTAAATACTACAGCCAGAGTTTTAGTTTCAAATGTATCAAAGAAGAAGCGCGTGATAACTAAATCGAAAAACTCACAAAATCTCACTTATCAATCATAGAGGCTGATAAACAGGTGCTGGATACCAGAAATTCTAATGCGGCTCCCCCTAAAGAGGGAAAGAGTCCAAATTGCAAGTTGCAACCCTGTGACCCGATGTCACAGTGACAATATGGCAGCCTATAGATGGAGTTATAGATGGCCGTTTGCTTACAAGTGTACTGTCAAAACATGAGTTCCTCCTGTTGGATTTAATCGAAAAACTGGACATAGTAACTGGTCTTACTGGTTATTGCAAAGTAAGTTTCCATCCCCGTTACTGATAAAAAAATATTGATTTTGGTCGATTATTTGCCAAATAATTACAATCATCTTGTCGGATAGATAACACAAATTACTCACATAAATTTTTATAAAACGCATGCACGTTTTTACTTGCGTAATAAATGTATTTATGTTCTCATAAATTTTACATAAATCTGTCAATTGTATAAAATAATTTTATAATATTTAACATCTATTCACTTCGCCTTGGTACGAATTTATAATAATATTCCGTCTGTCTGTCTGTTTAATTAAACAACTAATTTTATTTTAGGAAATATTGTATATATGAATCCTAAATTTGTGATTCGTGCTTCAGATTGTATCGTAAAAGTACATTTGATAATTCATATGTGAATTACATCTTACTGCAATTATAAATTTTAGCATTGCTGAATAACAAACATGGTGCAGCAACTTTACACCAAATAGTATAAAAGGGCATTTTAGGTATTTCAGTACACCATTAACTATCTTTCGTTTTGGCTTTGCGGAACACTTAGTGAAACATCTTTTTGGTATGAAGTAGTTGCCAGCATTTCTGGTGCTCAGATGCACGAAAACCTTTTACAGTATGCCTATCAGAGCTGAGATGGTTCAGGGGATAGAGCTCTCGCCTTCCAATGAGATCAACCAGGTTCGAATCCCAGCGATGGCTGGTCGATACGAATCCGCACCCGGCTCGCACCAATCACAGTGCTGACGTGAAATATCCTTAGCGGTAGACGGATCATGGGTTAGAGTCCCTTTGCCATCGGGTTATCCGTGGGAGGTTCTCGTGGTCTTCCTCTCCATGTAACGCAAATGCGGGTTAGCTCCATAAAAAAGTGCTCCACGAAGGCAAATTTCTCTCAATACTTGATCCAGGAGTTCCCTTGTCTTCTGGATTGGGTTCAAAATTACAGGGCTACGGAGTTGCACATTAGTAGTCGTAAACCCATAAAATTGGGTCGGCTGTTCAACGACGGTTATTAAATAAAATAAAAAGTATGCCTATCAGATCTGCGCAATCATCATCAACTCTCTGATTAGAATCGTGGTTGTGTAGTGTGCGCATGCGCCATTAATTGTCCTCGGATCATTATTAAGGATGAATCCAAGACCGTCTCCAACAGCTCATTAGTCTAGCTCCAGTGAGACACCATCAATGGAAAAAAAATATATGGACAACACCCATATTTTTAAAAGATACGTTGTAAAATAGAACGCCAATCCGAAAAGTGAATGTGTTGTTTAATAACATCTTTTCTAAGTAAGGATTAAAAATTCTAAAAGATAGTTATTAATTGCAAATTTTTAAGCTTGATTAAACTTCATGCATTGTATATGAAAGCAAGCATATTCCATTTACGGGTTCCAGCTCTACCATAAGTCAGGCTCTTATGTAATGCAAGCAAAGGAAAAAAAAAAAAAAAAAAAAAAAAAAAAAAAAAAAAAAAAAAACAGACTCTAATGTGATGCAAGCAAAAAAGAAAAAAAGAAAAAAAAATCTGGACAATTAATATTTGCAAAACGAATCGCAATATTTTCTAAAACAGCATTCCAGTGTATCTGGTGTTAAATACAGTAGGATCAAAGCTTTTAAGAGACAAATCAGTGCGCAAAAGTTTGATTATAAATAGAATGAGAAATTATATTTAATGCAATGCATCTGAACATTTTCCATTTACTGTAGGGTTAGAAATAAGGTACTATCTAATCAAGGCATACAAGATATAATTCTTGTGTTTATCTATCTTAAATATATTCCATTTAGTAGATGGATTACAGTGTCAATGACTTCGAAACATCATTGCCGAGAGGGATAATTTTACTTTCAACTTATATAACGTAAATGTCAGCTGACTTTCGAAATCTTTTCTCTACAAGTATAAAAATAGGATTTCAATGTGATTGGCCCGAGAGTGATTTTATTTTCAGATGAATTATAAAGTCTATATATGTTTAAAGTTGTTAATTCTGAACCATTTTTATTTAATTATTGGTTTAAAAGTTTTACTACTTCTGAATGGATTCGTCATTAAGATATGGTTAAAGTTGTTAATTCTGAACCATTTTTATTTAATTATTGGTTTAAAAGTTTTACTACTTCTGAATGGATTCGTCATTAAGATATGGTTAAAGTTGTTAATTCTGAACCATTTTTATTTAATTATTGGTTTAAAAGTTTTACTACTTCTGAATGGATTCGTCATTAAGATATGGTTAAAGTTGTTAATTCTATACCAGATTTATTTGATGATTATTTTCTCAAGAGCGAATATATTTAGTTGAATTTCAAACTAAAACGTTATAATGATGCGTCTAAAGTTGTAAATTCTGAACCATGTTTATTTCCTTATTGGATCAAGATATTAAAATGTATTAAAAACTATTAACGTCATGAAATTGTTAGTTCTAAATCATGCTTATTTGATTAAGATTTCTATTATTTTATTTAAATGGTCTTAAAATTATATCGTCATTAAGGTAAATCTAAAGTTGTTTATTATTTGACCCGTTAATATTACCTGATAATCTAAAGAAATAAATTATTTTTAGATTGGTTTAAAATTATCGCGTCAAAAAAATGATCTTAAGCTAAGTTGATCACGAGTTAAATTAGTATTGTCTTATTGTCTATTTTTATCATTTCATGATTAGTTCAAAACTCTATTATTTCTTGGTGGATTTTTAATTGAAAAGGTCAAGAAGATATTCAACAGTCGTTGCTAAGTAAATAAGGTGGTTAATGATTTTTCGGAGAAGTAAAAAGTAAAAACACTAAAATAGAATGAAACTTTTTCGATTTCGTTTCTGTTTAAATTTGGTTTAAAAAAAAAAGTTTGGTAAATGTGCCTGTTAAGTCAACACAAATAATGAAGAAAAGAAAAGAAAAAAGCGTCAATCTATACTTAAACGAGGTGATGTCAGAAATAACAATTAATTGGATTTCGTGGTCTCAATCTGAAGAAGAAAGCATCAAAAGTGATTTTGAAAGAGAGGAACAAAGACACTAAAAAAGTTGTTTTTTGACGTGACTGTTAATCTACTTCATAAGAAAAGCTCTTTCTTCTTTGAACAGTCGTAAATTACAGTAAATAGTGACTCGTTAAAGAACAATTTTAATTACAGTAGCGAGTCAATTCGTTTGGAATAATAACTTAAGACGGAACAAAAATGCTTTTTACATCTTTGTATTCAGAATGACCATTTTAAAACTGTTATATACGTTATATACCGCAGATCCAAATTGTTTTGAGAGTTTAAAAAGAAAAAAATTTAATTTAATTTCAAGAAATTAATTTAAGATAATGTAATACGGAAAGAAGATCCGTAAAGAAGAAGATCAAAAAGTCTTGAATGAAACAGTTTTCCATGCGGAATGTTTAGTAAAATATAAAGTGACAGATAGAACTGAATAGTGTCATCTTAGGAAAATGAGTACATTTGTAAAAAAACCAAATCTGAAAAATCATTTATTTATAATTTTCTTATAAATTTTGTAGAAAAAAAATTAAGGAGGGGTTTAAATAAATTTATAAAAAGCCCTCAGATTTTTCAATATATGATTTACTAAATGCATGAACTACTTAAGTCATGCTTTTTTCTTCTTTTTTTTTATAACCGTCGTTAAAGATCTAACCCAATATTTGGGCTTACGATTCGAATGTTCAACTTCGTAGTCTTGTAATTTTGAACCCAATCCAGAAGACAAGGGAGCTCCTGGATAAAGTATAGGGAGAAATTTTTGATTCGCGGAGGGCTTTTTGATGGAACTAACCCGCATTTGCGTTAAATGAAGAGAAAGACCACGAGAACCTCCCAAAGTTAGCCTGACGGCAAAGGGACTTTAACCCGTGTGCCGTCTACCACTTAGGATATTTCATGTCAGCACTGTGGTCGGTGCAAGCCGGATGCGGATTCGTATCGACCAGCCATTGGTGGGATTCGATCCCGGTTCACCTCATTGGAAGGCGAACACTCCACCCCCTGAGCCATCACGGCTCTGAGTCATGCTTTAAAAGAATGGAAGAAAAAAACAATAGCAAAATTGAATCGATACTTTTGCGTAATATATTTTGTTTCCTAATAAATAGTCAGCAGCGCAACAAACTTCTCTTCTAGCTGTTCGCGACGTTTCTTCAATGTTTATGAACCATTACAGCAGAAACATGAAAAAAAAAATTGTGATATCTGCAGAAAACAGGATATTTTTTGCTTTAGGTAATAAATAAACTGTCTGAAACGTTCGGAGCTTTTTTTGTCGGTTATTTTAATTAAGTAAAATTATGTAGACGTAATAAATTTTTTCACAACAAATGACAATGTTGCAATAAAGCATCGATTAAATTATTTTGTTAATAAATGATAATGTTACAATGAAGCATCGATTGAATTATTTTGACAATAAATGATAATGTTTTAATAAAGCAACGATTAAATTTCTTTGATAATATTATAATGAAGTATCGATTGAATTATTTTGACAATAAATGGTAATTTTATTAAAGCATAGATAAAATTATTTTGATAATAAATGATATAATCATCGATTAAATTATTTTGATAATAAATGATAATGAAGCATCGATTAAATTATTTTAACAATAAATGCTAATGCTTTTAACTTTGCAAAACAATGTGCTGAATGGGTTTATTTTAGTTTCTCATCTTTTTTAATTAAAGATATTCCAAAATGATTTGATTTTTTTAAAAAAATTTGTTACGATATATATTTTCACTATTAAAAAACGTAACAATTTCGAGAGTCTTTAAAAATCTAATAAATGAAAATCAGTAACATATAAAAAATCAAGGAAATATATTATGTAACCTATTTTTTTTAAATTAGCAGTTAATAGTTCACTTTAAAAATAGACATACAGTTCTTACCTTTACACCTTTCTGGTTGCTAAAATCAGTACTCAAACACTGCACGGCTATGTTCACCTGTGAAGAAAATATTGTTTAGTCGTAGTTACTCTTGATATTTACGAATGATTTTTTTTATTATTGAAGTTTTGTATTTTTAGAGGGTTTTTGGTTCTATGGTTAAGACATCATTACAGATTATAACTTTACTTGGGCTTATTTATTTATTTATTTTTTTAAGTAATGTCAGATTAACATTCGGCGTATTTCTGTATTTATCTATTCAAATTATCTTTTTTAAACAATATTTTGTATAGTAACACTGAATCAACCAATTTTTTTATGCACTTCCTCTAAATTAATGTTCTATAAGCTGACACTGAACCAACCAACGTTACAAAACCAACTAAGGTTTCTTATACGAATATGAACCAACTAATGTTTTGCATACTTATACTGAACCATTAAAACCAACTGAAAACTTATATTTTAAGCTGTTATTTATGAACTGTTAATAAATAACAGCTTAAAAAGTTTTAAAAAGTTAATTTGAAAAAGTTAAAAAAAAATAAGAACTGAAAAAAAAAATACCAACTGTTTATAAGATCTTATTTCAATATTAAAAGAAAAATTTGGAAATAATAATAAAATTATTACTTTTGCAGGGCTTTCAAGTGGGTTCCAATAAAATGCAATGGCATTGTGCGTTATTTCATCTATTTGGCCAACTATCCCACTGCTATTTTTAGTGTCTGAAAAACAAAAGATTATTTAAAAAGTGTAAATAGTTCATATTAGTTATATTAATAGTTTCTTTATTGCTGAGAATATAATCCAGCATAAGGATAAACAACAACGCAAACCAAATACAAAATTGACAATAGTGTATATAATATATATAAATATAATTTACTAATAAACTTAACGAACCAGCATCTAAAATTCTTTGCTTCACCGAATGTTGCCGACTGTGCCAAAACTGCCAAGCTTTCAACTCTTCGTCGGGTGCTTTTTCTTCTCTGAACATAAGCATAACGACAGACTAAAACCAAAAAATTATTTTAATAATTATAATATTACAATAATTATTATTATTATAATAGTTTTTAATATTATGATAATTAGAATGTTATTTATTTGACCAATTTCAGTGTAAAAAAAGAGACTTAATTTTGATTTCATTCAATTTAAGGTAAAAAAAAAAGTTAGGAAACAATACTTTATATATTTGAAAAGCTGTATCAGACAAGTAAATTGGTGCAAGTTAAAAATCGTACTTTTTATTAATAAAACCACTTTTAGTTTCGAAACTATTAACCTCATTGATTTAAATTTGATTTTATTTGATTCTGTGTAAAAAAGAATTGCGTAGGAAATAATAAATTCATCTAGAGAGCAATGTTAAAGTTTTGTTCCAGTTAGACCCCTCTGCCCTTTAGTAATATCTAGATGGGCTTAGAGCTCACCTCGGATGAAAGGGCAAACGTCTTGTAGTACAATTATTGGGACAACTTTATAATATTGATATTATATCAGTGGATAATCAGATAATGTTATAAATATTATAGTTTACAACTATAACAGTCAAATATTGATATCTAACTCTTCGACTTTTTAGTAATTGTGCTACGTAATTTTCAATATTTTGTTAAAATACGTTTTAAAAAAATTATATCTTTTAACTTTTGTGTTATAAAAATGAAGGCAATTAGAGTTCGAAGTATCTAATTAGAAATTATTAGAGTAGAGAAATATTTGAGTTCGAAGTATCTAATTAGAAATTATTAGAGTAGAGAAATATTTGAGTTCGAAGTATCTAATTAAAAAATATTAGAGTAGAGAAGTATTAGAGTTCGAAGTATCTATTTAGAAATTATTAGAGTAGAGAAATATTTGAGTTCGAAGTATCGAATTAGAAAATATTAGAGTAGAGAAGTGTTAGAGTTCGAAGTATCTAATTAGAAATTATTAGAGTAAAGAAATATTAGAGTTCGATTTATCTAATTAGAAATTATTAGAGTAGAGAAACATTAGAGTTCGAAGTATCTAATTAGAAATTAGATACTTCGAACTCTTACCCTACTTAAAATTGAAGTAATTTAAAATTAACATTAACTTACTAATAATATTAATACTTTTCTTGTATTCGGTAAAAATGTTAATATAATGTCGGGGTCTATTGAAAGTCCGTATTCGAAATCGAACTTTCAATGCCCCAACTTCACAGCTCTATCATACCTTCAATAATTCAATCTCTATTACAAATAAATTTTTAAAAAATTTCACGACTCATTGATTTAATTAAAAAATTAAGAAATGCGATGGAAAAAGTTATTTTCGATTTTTTACGCGTGAAAGTTAGACACTATTGTAACTTTGAATTTTAACTTTGTCTACTAACACCTTCCCCCTCCACTCAAAAAGCAGACACCTACGACACTCATATATCTTATTCATGGATTTCATGTATAATATTTAGAAACGATGGTAAAAAAAAGATATTAAGAAGAAATAACAGAAATGATTTCAATTTTCTTCTTAATATTCAGTTCTTCAAGGCTGTTTTACTGGATTTTCGAGAGATAACACTTGACTTAGAAGAGACTACAAATTTGAGTAACCCCTTATCCAAGGCTCTCATGCGGGATTCAGAAAGATCTGTATAAGTGATAATATCCAATAACAATATTTATAACAATGGTGGTTTCCTTGACTGTACTCCTACGATTCTTAGTTTCTCTTAAAGGTTATCTATATTATTTTTCATTTTTCTTGATTTATTTACGGCCCTAATTTTCAGTGACCTACTTTCAGCAGAAAAATCAGATGATTTCCATTGTGCATTGCAAGAAGGGTCGAAGCGAGTATCAATTTTTATATCAAATTCCCATATTGGAGTTTTTGGTCGTGATTTGTAAGTTGAAGGTTAATTGTAGTGGTTCTGACAGTTACAAATGAATCCATATAAATTAGTAACATAGTCTCTTAAATGATTTAATAAACATTGAGAAATTCATCATGTTTGAGATGATGCATAGTAAGAAAGAAATTCGATTTTTTTTTCTACAATAAAAAAAAAGTTTTGTAGCATTATTACGACGTGATAACAAAGAGTACTTAACCTATCACTATCTTATTGTTAATAAACGATTGCAGGAAACATTATAAATATGATAACTTTAAAGATTTATCAGGATTGTTAAGTTCTTCGTTAATGATTATGAAAGTTTACTCTAAATAATTATGATAATTGCAAACAACCATAAAAGTTTTCCAAGTAAATAATTTTAAAAGCTTAATAGTTAATAATTATGAAAGTTGACTCTAAATAAATATGATAATTGTTTGTAAACAACCATAAAAGTTGTTGTAGTAAATAATTTTGAAAGTTAATAATTATGAAAGTTGACTCTAAATAATTATGATAATTGTTTATAAACTACCATAAAAGTTGTTATAGTAAGTAATTTTGAAAGTTAATAGTTAATAATTATGAAAGTTGACTCCAAATAATAATGGTCAAATTTCATGGGGGTCCGGGGCTTATGATAATTGTTTGCAAACGATCATAAAAGTTGTTATAGTAAATAATTTGGAAAGTTAATAGTTAATAATTATGAAAGTTGACTCTAAATAATTATGATAATTGCTTGTAAACAACTATGAAAGTTGTTATAGTTAGTAAATAATTTTGAAAGTTAATAATTATGAAAGTCTCTTGTTAAAACTTTAAAGGATATTAGCTTCAACTATTAATTATTTATCTTAATTAGCTATTTAACCGAATCAAAAACGTTTTGAAAGAAATTATAAAACATAAAACATTTAAAGATATAGCCATATAAAAATGTTTATTATTATTTTTATAGTTAAATCTAATAAAAAATTTTGAAATGTAACTTAATTACTTAAGCATATTTTTACTTTATTTAAACTTCATAATTTTACGTGACAAAATGCAAAATGTGAACGGAATTTGACGAGTTGTTTCTGAAAAATAAAATTTCCAAAAAGCTTTATTTTAGTATTTTCATAATTCAAAAATTGTTTGATCCATTCCGTTCGAGTTTAGGATTTTGCTATTCATCGGTTGAAATAATGTAAAAGTTCGTAGACAGTTTAAAATTTTTTCGACTGTTACTAAGTTAAATAATAATAATAATAATAAAAAATGCATAAAAAATATTTTTTTTCGTGAAATTATCTTTGGATAAACAAATTTTATGATCCTGTTTAAAACTTTTTTGATTTGCTAAAATAGTTTTGTAGATATGGCAAAAATTGAAATTAACATAAAGGGGTAACTGCATTCTCAACAAATACACTGGTCTAATAAATTAAGAGAATTTGCAACGTGGCAGATTATCTCTAGAACCGGTTTTAATGAAATTTGATAAGTACATACATTGATGCAATATAAAACAAATAATCATTCAACAATTGTAAGACAAGAGCATGATCGCGTGGGACACTCGCTGGAGTGGGAAGGCATGAAATTGCCACAGAACAATTCAGGCCAATTGCCACAAGAAACGATAAACTGCCTTATTTCAAGTATGAAATCCCGCTGCAAGACCTTAAGAGGGGATCATACCCCCCTATTAACCCATTTTTTTTGTTTATTCAGCAACTGCTGTTTCATACCTTCCGATTCCAACGAGTGTTGCGCACGATCATGCACGTGTATTACAATTGTTGAATGGTTATTTGTTTTGTATTGTATCAATGTATGCACATATCAAATTTCATTAAAATCGGTCCAATAGTTAAGGAGATAATCGACCAAGTCTGCAAATTTCTTACACTAGTGTATATTGTGGCTACCTCCTCTCCCATATTTTGAGGGTTAAGAACCCGAATCTAGCGAAAGAAAAGTTCTGAGAAAGCACTTTGTCTGATTACGTAATTTAAAATATTAATCGAACAAATTAATTAGTCTATCTAAGATTAGACTTTCAAACAACTTCTTCAAGGAACTACTATTAAACTTAAACCGAGGAATCTAATTTAACTTTCAACCCTCGAACAATTAAAATTTCTTCTTTGTACTTGAAAATCCACTGGTCATCAGGCTTTTTATTTTGTGCTCTTATTTTAGCATATTTTCAATACGGAAGTAACATTAAACTTAATTTAATAATTATAGAGGATATGGTTCTTGTGCTATAGTATAAAAAATGAATAAATATTATAAAACTCAAAATAGAAATCATTAATTTAAGATGATATAATTTTAATGAGTGAGATTATTAAAAGCGACTTCTTAATGCTTTCTTTTGACAGAAATTAAGTTTTTTTTTAAATTTTTTATAAAGAAGCAAAGAAAAAAGGAGTTGCGTTAACTTTATATCGAACAATCTAATTTAGCTGACGAAATTAGGGTGGTAAAATATATCTTCGTGGTTTGAAGTGGAAAAAAAAAGTTCGCTAAGATCTTTTAGGGTGAAAGGAGAGGCCATAGAAAGATTCACTGACAAACGAAGAGCGTGACTGTCTGATAAGATTTCGTGACTGGACAGAATAATAAGGACATCAAGCAAATCAGGGATTACCTTCTTTTCAAATCTATTGATTTTACATAGAGTTGAAAAGGTTTTTTGTTTGCTTAATAAAAAGAAAGGGATGCATTCAATAGTAAACGACACATTTAATTGTGAAAATAAGGCTGTTTTTCTTTCTGGTTCTTATGTAGGCTTTGTAATTTTGACAGGAAAGGAAGTATTTCACGAATCGATTATTCAATAATTGCCGCAATTATAAGATCTAATTTAATATTTGATTATGCGTTCATCATATTGCAAACAATTGATAGCGTATGTTTGCCAGCAATATTTTATTAAATAATAAGATGCTTAAATTTGTTTTTAGTTGCACTTTTATCCAAACATGGAAATTTATGAAGCTAAAGTGGGATGTAACTAACTGAATCAGTAAAAAACATTTTTCATGTTTTAATAATTGCATAAAAAAACTTTCGAGTTCATAACCATTCCTGTTGATTTTTACTCAAAATGACCTCCGAATATAACCCCAATTTCTCATTTCCTGAAGACCTCCACTCCGTTTACAAATTTTCAATAATTTTATGGCCATGAATTTGATTTGGCAGGGGGAATAATTTTTACTTAAAATGATCTCCGAACATGACCCCAGTTTCTTATTTCCTGAAGACCTCCACTCCGTTTACAAATCTTTAATAATTTTATGGCCATGAATTTGACTTGGAAGGGGGAATTATTTTTACTTAAAATGATCTCCGAATATGACCCCAGTTTCTCATTTCCTGAAGACCTCCACTCCGTTTATAAATTTTTAATAATTTTATGGCCATAAATTTGATTTGGAAGGGGGAATTATTTTTACTTAAAATGACCCCCGAATATGACCCCAGTTTCTCATTTCCTGAAGACCTCCACTCCGTTTATAAATTTTTAATAATTTTATGGCCATAAATTTGATTTGGAAGGGGGGATTATTTTTACTTAAAATGACCCCCGAATATGACCCCAGTTCTCATTTCCTGAAGATCGTCCCCTCAGTTTATAAATTTTCTGTAATTTTATGGCCCTCATGAATTGGATTTGGAAGGGGGAATGATTTTTACTTAAAATGATCACCGAATATGACCCCAGTTTCTCATTTCCAGAAGACCGTCCCCTCCGTTTACAAATTTTTAATAATTTTATGGCCATGAATTTAATTTGGAAGTTAGAATAAAATTTTCACAGTTCACGAGGGAATATATTGTCATAAAATGAATATTTATTTCATGTGAAATTTTAAATAAATTTTTACGTATATGCATGTAACTTATAAAATTACATTTTTATATGGTGATGAACGCATTTCAATTTATAATTAAAAATTACTAACTTAGTTATTTGAAAAATTATTTCTAACTAAATATTTAATCCTTCACAAAAAACCTTTTTCTTGCTAGAAATTAATTTTAATCTTGTTCTTGCTGAATCAAACGATTGTTATGGAAATTAAACTTCATTATTCTTTATATAATTCATTGATTATCATTAAGTTACCGAGCAATTTTTTGATTACACAACAAGGCATATCAAACAATCAAACTTTTTTCGTGCAATAAAAATTGATTTTTTCCCTTTAGAAATTACTTTTAGACTTATTTTTGAAATTTAAAAGCTAAGAAAATCAAATGAACTTTATTTAATTCATCAAATATTTTATGCTTTGAAACACGTTCTGAAAAGAACCCTATCTGCAGCACTGCTGATTGTCCTTTTTTGCAATAAATTAATTTAAACGTGTACCAGAGAAGAAAGTTTATTACTGACAAAAAGTCATTTCACTTTTGGAAGATATTACTAAAAAGAAATTTATATTTTGCATTAAAAGATATAGTCAATTATAAAGAAGTAAAATAATATGAGAACATGTTTCGGCAATCTGGGTTTTTTTAAGCAAAAACCAAATCCCTTCGTATGCAGAATCCCCTTGCTTTTGTTTTAACTTTCAATTTTATTGCAGTAATCTAAATTTTTGAGTAAAATACAAATAAAAATAATGTAACTCTGCATAAAACAAAATTTATGTTTTAATTCATGTCATAAAGTTTGGAAATTCTTCGAAAAGATATTTTTTAGCTTTTACTTCAAATTTGAAATTTTTTCCAAGAGTAATTTATTCCATTTTTTTGTTTCAAAGAACTTCCACTGGAGTATTTACGATTAAATTAACTTCAATACTTTTGGACCGTGTTGAACAATAATATCGCCCAAATTTGCTGCAATCTTAATAAGGTTGTATCATAATCATGCAATTTAATCTTACTTAAATACTCAACTCACTGGGTGCGAATTCACCACCTTATTAAAATCGCAGCATGATATTATTGTTAAGCCAACTTTACACGAGCTGAACTTTTCGAAGTTCAATTTAATTCAGTATTAATATCTGAATGGTTAGTTAAACATAGTTCGTTATATGAGCAATTCTACAAATAAACGCCAGTTAGGCGGCCAAAAAAAAATTAAAAAAATTTTGGGGGGCACACTATTTCTACATGAATTTTCTTCTTCTTTACACCCTAGAAAGGCAAGAAAAAATCGTGAACATGAAATTTTTTCTTTGTGACATACTTTAAATGCGACATACTCTTTCTGACATACTCAGATAAATCTGAGCCATTTATTCAGATAAAACGATTTTTACATAAATATAATATTATTATAATGTTTTTCTAAAATGTATTTATAGAGATTTCATAGTATAAGATTATATTTTAGTATAAAAATTGGCGTTTATTTGTAGAATTGCTCATATCGTCGCCTTGAAACTAAACCGTGGTAACTCAAAAAAGCAAATTTTTCAGGAGAACAATTTCTAACTTTCTGCGCTAATGCTGATCGCGCCAATGCTATAACGATTTATCTGCTCTCTAAATTAATTTTATTGAACTATGAAGATAATACTTTGTTTCTCTAAAAGGGTGATTTTTTTTACACAAAGTGACCCAAATATCTCATTTTTCGATTTTTTTCAGTTTTACGGTTTTGTTTCAAAGCGACGATATGAGCAATTCTACAAATCAACGTGAATTGGGCGGCCAAACAAAAATAATTTTTTTTTTGGGGGGGGGGGGGGCACGCTATTTCTACATGAATTTTCTTCTTTTTTATACCCTAAAAAAGCAAGAAAAAATATTAAACATGAAATTTTTTCTTTGTGACATACTTTAAATGACAAAATACCAATTTTGAATTTTTCTCGATTTTTTCAATTTACGAACTTAGATTAAATTTTTTTATTTTTGTTTTTTATACTAAAATATAATCTTATAGTATGAAATCTCTATAAATACATATTAGAGAGACATTATAATAATATTATATTTATGTAAAAATCGTTTTATCTGAATAAACGGCTCAGATTTATCTGAGTATGTCAGAAAGAGTATGTCACATTTAAAGTATGTCACAAAGAAAAAATTTCATGTTCATGATTTTTTCTCGCCTTTTTAGGGTGTAAAGAAGAAGAAAATTCATGTAGAAATAGTGTGCCTCCCAAAAAATTTTTTATTTTTTTTTGGCCGCCTAACTGGCGTTTATTTGTAGAATTGCTCATATAAGTTAAAAGTTAGATAAGTTAGATTAGAATGGTTAGTTAGATAAGTTAAAAGGAGTTACCTTGACTGTAGTACTCTTGGGTGCTTTCTCATGATCAGGAATATATTCAAGAGTAATCCCATAAAATTGACCTATTTCAAAAAAGAAATTAATAAAACTATGTGAACCATACTTATTATTTGATCTGGTTAATAAAAGCGCAACGAATGTTATTTATTTGGTGAGCTATGTGCTGCACTCTGTATTTTTGTATTGATTTTAAAGCTAAAAATAAATTATGTTTATTTAAAAAACTTTTACGAAAACTAAAGTAAAAACTAAAACTTTTACGAAACTACTAACTAACTTTTTAGAAAAAATACATTTAATTTTTACAAGCATAAGTGCCTCAATATCACTTGTAAAATCGAGTGATTGGATAAATTATAGATAAGGTTTTAAATAAAGAAAATTGCCTATATAATAATCTTTATAAAGTTTATCTATATTTTAGGAGGATAAATTTTTTTGCTTGCATATTTATTCTACAAAAATACATACATTTAAAATAAGTAGAAAGTCAGTAGTAAATAAAATTAGTAATCTTAAACTTGAAGGGAGCTGGCAAAAAATGTGTATTCACTAAAAATTAAAAATAGCAAAAGCTTTTTGTAAAATAAAAAATATTAAAGTTTACAATTAATAGCTTCTATCGCGTGTAACAACATAAAAATCTTCCTTACAAAATTTATTGTGATTCCTTATAACATTTTGCATCTCCACAGATCAGGTTTAGGTTAAATGTCGGCTATACTACCCAAAAAGCTCTCTAAAACGGGGTGTTATGAATTAAATCAGAATAAAAAGAAGTCTAGTTTCACAGCTTATAATAAATAAGCTACTTTAATATTTTGCAAATAAAAATATTAAATTGATTTGTAAATCAAATAATGTTTTGTTATAGTAAAATAATGTAATTACCTTTATTGATGTATGTTATTCTATCATCTTCTCTCCTTTGACTTGTGGAAATGGGAGATTCAAGAAAATATCGAAAACCAACGTCAGAATATCTGAAGAAAAAATATGTCATTTATATCACGTATAAATATATTTGTTAGAAACAGACACTTATTTCAAGACATTCCACAAAGAAGTAACAAAATTGTTTTGCTCTAAAAAGAGAAATGTTCAGATATGTTAAATAACGGAAAACACAAATTTATCCACTAGTTTAAATTTAAAAACATGTTAGAGTCGTTTGCAGGTATGGGTCATTTATTTTTTTACTAAATTATAAATAAGGCAGTTTTTAATGACGAAAAATATGCCTATTTTGTGATTTGTTTCATACATCCAAAATAATATATCATAAATCAAATAATTTTTTATAAAAGCTCATTAATTCGAATAAATTGTAATAGTAACTGATTTTAAATTACAGTTTAAAAGATGCAAAGAGCATGAATAAAATACTAAAAAAATATTTTTTGTCACTATCTTATATAATTTTCAATTTCGATGCAATAAACAGAAATATTCTAAAAAAAAAAAAAAAAAAAGAAATTTTTTTTGGTTAAAAATTAAAAAACTTTTAAAAAAAATATTTTTCTATTACTAACCCTGATATGCCTGACCTACAGATAAAGCAACTACATTCATTAATTGAAAACACGTGTCACGCTTTCTACTTTTTAATATTTAATCTTACTTTTAAAGGACATCTAGCTTCAAAAAATGCCCAGCAGATATTCGTCGTTTACATGAACGTGCTTAACATTATGCAGTTTTCGGAATACTTATAAACATATTTATTGCGTGGGAAAAGGTCAACATAAAAAAACGAGAAAACTAAATCTACATTTGATGAAATAAGTAACATTTTTCTGTAATGAGTCAGATTTTTTGCTCGAATTTCATGGCCATACCGCCTTAAAAAAGGGCCTTCGGAAATTGGAATATATTATTTGCCGCTATAGCCCCCCCCCCTTCCCAGGAGAGAAGGCGCAGATTCGTACCAGAGACACGGAGAAACTCCTCAGTGGCATTTATTAAAAATCAAAGAAAATACGAACTATGCCGATAGCAGCAACTGAATATTTATACATTAAAATTACATACAATACTTATAAAAAGCAAATGTATTGTTAATGACCAAGTCATTCACAACGAGTCAAATGACTCTTATAAATTTTAAAAGAATTGGAAGTCGAAAATACAGAACGTGATTCTCCGTTTACAGATATAGCAAAAACTGACCCCGTCAAGATCACAAACAAGAAAAGTTGGTAAAAATTGATCGACAAAAATGAATAAATCCCTAAAAAGGGGACGTTAAAGCAACAGGCAAAAAGTTGTTAAATATAGCAAAAAGTTAAAGCTTAATAAAATCAAAAAGGTAAAAGCATCCTTAAACCAGCTGAAAGCAAAAGAGATAAAAGGGAATTCATACTACCCTTTTGTAATATTATTGCATGAATATTTAAAAATATTGACAGGTACCAACCAGAGTATTGGCCCAAGCGATGACGGCACTCCCATATTAATATTCTTGTTAGTAATACAGTCATTATTAAGTAAATAGCTTCCCTATCCTTCAGGAAGTTAAAAATAATATCAACAAATTGTCTGGAAGTTCAGTTCATGTTTAAGAATGGTAAAATTAAAAGCATTCTTAATCTTCAGAGCCACCCCAATTTTATGTTAATTGTTACAATAGAATATGTTACAATAGAAGAAAAGCTCGGCTTAACCCTGTCCCGCCTCCCATAAGGGGCACATAGTGGATACTGATGACCTGCATCAATTTGCACACGTGACTGCATCAATTTGAGAGAATCACTATGAAAAGAAGTGTAGATCACGATAGATGGCAACACTATAGGTCGATGGACTGACCAGTCATTTGGTCCAGGGGGATCCCTGATGTTATGATGCAATGGGTAAAATTAAATTAAATATTAATAGTTAATATAAGTTACTTATAAAGCTGAGGAAGTACAGGCGCTGTGCGTTCAGAGTAGCATCTGCCATCCATTGCCCCACCCCCAACAAAAAGGCTGCAAATAGTTTATTAAGAAAATAAAATGTGCAGAAATAAGTACAATAGAAGTAAATAGGAGAAATACCATACAGTACCATTAAGAAAATAAAATGTACAGAAATAAGTACAATAGAAGTAAATAGGAGAAATACCATACAGTACCATTAAGAAAATAAAATGTACAGAAATAAGTACAATAGAAGTAAATAGGAGAAATACCATACAGTACCATTAAGAAAATGAAATATGCAGAAATAAGTACAATAGAAGTAAATAGAAGAAATACCATACAGTACCATTAAGAAAATAAAATGAACAGAAATAAGTTCAATAGAAATAAATAGGAGAAATACCATACAGTACAATAGAAGAAAAGACGAAACCAAAGAAAAATCGAATTTCAGATGAAGAAAATGGTGATATGATTTGATTTTTTGTATAATTAAGTGGTACAAGTGAGGTAATTGGCTATAATACAGCAACTCTGGATATCATTCAAAAGGTAAAGGTGATGAAAGATTGTTATGTAACCCAAGATAATAAATGTTTGGGAAAGAAAGTAAACGGAGGAAGTAAATAAGATAGTTTGAGTAGTAAAAACGTTTGAGCAAAAAAAAAAAAAAAAAAAAAAAAGAGTCAGAAACTGACAACCGCTTTTAATTCATTTAGATTAATAGATAACTCATTTCAAGCAAAAAAATATTGGTGAACATGTTTCAACGGCTTAAAAAATTACCATTTTGAGGACCAGACATGGAAAAACCATCATACATGATTGAAATTTTAAGCTTAAATTTACAACTACAGTGGCAATAAATAACAATGCACTATTTCTTAAAGATAACGTAAGCACATATGTAATATTGTGAAGTATTCTCATATAAAATGGTACAAATGAAGTATTTTTTTTTTAAAAAAAAAATTTGTAATCGAAAACTTTAACTCATTTTCAAGGATAAACTAAAAGAAACATGTTAATTGGTTTTGGGCGTTATTGCTAAATGCTAATCACAACGTAACGAAATTTGAATGATTTTTTTTTAACAAACGTAAGTTTTGCTTTTGTTGAAAAATAACGCTTATTTACGCTTTAAGAAGGGAGCTTTAGGTATTTAATTTTTTTTTAAATTTTGTAAATTGAAGCGGAAAAGTTTATATTAGGGGGACAGGAAAGTAATGTCGTTTCGGTGCATGTGATATTTGTTATCAAGATTTTATTTTTAATTAATTTTGTATTCACCTTCGTTAGCAACAACCTTTGAATGCCGGATCGAAAAAGAATCGAAATGGATCGCAAAAAATGAATTGATTTTTAAAACTAATGAATATTTAATGCGCAGAAACGACATTACTTTCCGGTCCCCCTAATAATTATGAAATTTATGCGAATAAATATATATTTATGAAATACATTATACATTTGATGACTTTATTTGAGAAAAAAAACTAAAAGTGGTTTTCATAAATTTTTTTTTCCTTAAGTTTCAAGTTTAAAAAACTGGAGAATTCATGTAGTGTTTATAATAATATTGTAATTAAAAGAAAGTTGCAAACGTATGTTGTCAACGTTGTATGTTAAGTGAATTTCCCGAAGCCAGAATAAGTTTCTTAATGATAAGAATGAAGAGTTGTAACAACGGTATATATCACAACAATTTTATAACTGTAAATAAATTAGAATTTAGCATTTTAAATATCTTGCCTGTTCAATGTGCTACACTAAATAAAATGCTATAAGTGTTAAGATACATAATGGCTACTTGTTTTTATTTTTATTTCTAGTGAATAACATAAATAATATTTTTCAAAATTTTCAAAAAAAAAAATTAATAAATATTTATATTTATGCCATCGTTGTATTATTATAACAACAAATTTTGGTAATAATATTGATTGTTATAGTAAGTGTTAGTAAGTGTATTAGTAAGTGTTAGTGATAGGATACTTGTTCGAATTGTTATTAGTGAATTACAGGTATAATATTTAGTTTTTTTTTTTTTAAAATTAAATAAATATTTGCATTTATACCAACCTTGCGTTATTATAGCAACAAATTTTAGTAATAATATTGAAAATGTTAGTTTTTTTATGCGAGGGAAATAGTTGAAAGGAACTTCGTCCGGAAAAAAAAAAAAAAAACAGGGTCTGTATGGAAACTGGAAAATATTGACTTTGCCTATGTTGCAGTAATCAAATATTATATTCACCATTCCGTCTTGACCTGCTGTTCCATACTTAAAGATACAATTTATGCAGAACTAATTGCCATTATTTCTTGTCTATAAGTGTCCCATTGACTAAATATCGCTAAAAATGTTCCCGTAATAACGTTTACACTCAAGGCGTTTTAAGGATCTTAGAAATACGAGACTTTCTAAAGTTATTTATCGACAGTTTGTTGCATTTGTAACCTTCTTCACTTCGATAAAAGCTCAAAGGCATTCAAAAATTGTTAAATAAGCCTTAATAAGTATTTTCTATTTTCTATTAAGTCTTTTCTTTTCTGAGATATCTCAATATCTTCCATAAATGATACTTGAGGTGAACAGGGTCGAATCCCAGCGATGGATGGTCGATACGAATTCAGCACCAGGTTCGCACCGACCACAGTGCAGAAGCCTCAGTGGTAAACGGATCATGGGGTAGAGTCCCTTTGTCATCGAACTAACCGTTAAAGGTTTTCGTGTTTTTTTTATCTGAATATAACGCAAATACGGGTTAGTTTCACCAGAAAGTCATCTACGAAGGCATATTTCGCCCAGTACTTGATCCAGGAATTCCCTTGTCTTCTGGATTGGGTTCAAATTTGCAGGGCTACGGAATTGAACATTAGTAGTCGTAAACCCAAAATTGGGTTGGCTGTTAAACGACGTTTATAAAATAAAATATAAATGCTACTTTCTTCCGCTATGTTCTGCATATTATATGTTTATTTAGACAAGGTAACATTCACTTTCATTATTTTGCATACACGTAGTTAAAACTAAAAACATAAGAAACTTTAAAAAAATCCCTATTCACCTGCAGAATATAAAAATACTTCTCATGTTCGTATTTATTTTCGTTACATTAGAAATGCTGTTAAATGAATAGCCCGAAACCAAAATAAGTTTATTTATGCTAAGCATGAAGAGTTTATTTGTAACACAACGGCATATATCACAACAATTTTATTACTGTAAATAAATTACAACCCTCTGAATGTGCCGTTGTGACGAAGAATTTGAATAGTTTCTTCATAAAAATACAGAGCCATGACCTTGCGTTGAATCACAATTCGTTAGAAAAGAATAGTGAATAATTTTTACGATATTGTCTATTTTATTAACATTACTTCCCGATTTTCTGGTCACACAACATTCTCACGGCGGCAATCAATACTCGGTTGTTTTTACTAGTGACAAACTGTTCGTATTGTAATTGCTCGACAGAATAGACTTAATTCTCACGCCAAGCACGTGCAACAAACAATTATGCTAAGGCCAATCGAACTGATGTGAAAGTATCAGAAAAAATAGTTAAACCAAAGGATACAAATTAGAATCTTTAAATTAACATTGAGAAGAAATTCAGAGCACTAAATCAAGTGCATAATGACATTATTGTGACATTTTTATTGCCCACTTTTATTATCGTTGGTTCACAAGTCAATAAAAAGGGTCGGGAGTGACAAAATTACCGTAAAAAAAGTTTAAATTGTTCTCATATTGAAAAAAGGATACGGCATTGGTAAAAGAAGATTATTCAGAGTATTTTATTTAAGGGTTTTACCTTAATTATGGTTTTAAGCAATAGATTTCTTTAAGAAGTTTATAGAGATTCTATTTTAATGAGTGACTAACTGATTGCTTACTGTTTGATAAGTTTAAAGCAAATTCGGTTACAAGCAATATGTTCATGTTGGTTTAGGTTCTGCATCTATTCTCTCAAAAAATTGGTTCATCATTGATCCACATTACGGAGAACATTTTTTGCAAACTTGTTAAGGTGATAAACTGAACTATGTATGTTGCACCATGGTATCGCGTATACAAGTTTAAAAAGTACAATAATTCGATTATTGTACTTCTTAATTTTAAGCTTATTAATGTTAGATTCCAAACGGCGCATAATTTTTGCCTCTATGCAAAAGAATCTTGATATGAATTATATTTTGCGTTTCAAATATAAAAATAGTTATCTTCTGCAATAAAGTTGACTTAAGAAGCTAGTTACCGCAGATTTAGAAGCTACTTACGTTTTTAGAAGCTGCTCAAGAAATAGTTGAATTTCCACTGATTTTTCCCCCAAAAGTTCTCAGTGCTGTACCATAAAACCTTGACTAATACCACAATAAGGTGAACAAGTTCAACCACGATATCATGTAACCAACTTTAGGAAATACTTAACGTAAAAGGCATAATTTAGCAAAACAGAGTTCAGAGCAACTACATTTAAAAATTGTCTCCAGTAGTTTGAGATTCAGATCCAGTTTAGCACGATTCATGAGGTTTTGGTTTTTTCTGATTCTTTAAAAAAAATGTTATCCGTTTTAAATTGAGGAAGAAGTTGTGTATTTGTTTGAAATAAATTTATGGAACTCGCGTCTTATTTTCTGTTGTGACACTACATCATTAAGTTCAATTTTGCACTGAATTAAGTTAAGTTTGCAGCAAACTTGAATGTTATCATATTTCTCAGAAATTTCTAACTCATTATAAGGAACCTTTATAGTCTACGAATTTTCTTTTTACAGATTTGTATTATGTTTTCAAATATGAAAAGAAAATACCTGCATTATTAGGTTTTAATTCAAATTCTATATTTAGTGACTCAGCAAAGTAATTGTTGAATCTCCAGAGTTATACTTTGAAAAGTAGATTTTAAGAAAAACTTTAGCAGCAACAAACAATAATATTCATATATTGAATCATAATACTATGAAACCATAATAAAATTAAAAATTTTTCCAGACAAGTTGAATAATAGTATCGTGTAATCAAGTTTATGAAAAATAAATTACGTGATACTATGGCTCAACTTGCCTCCTTATTAAGGTTCAACACAATCTAAAATTTCTTATAATGTAGAACACAGCGGCTCCAAAAATTATCATTTATTTATAAGTAATAATCTAAAAGAAATTTAAATTTTTTTTTTCAACATCTACAGTGTTAGGAATTTTATAATATTGTTCAAATTTTCTACAACCTAAACATGGTGTCAGGATGAATTAAACCATCTTAATCCTTAAACTACTCAAAATACCATGATAATTCTTAAACCGAGATGCCATGATAACCCTTACACTACTAAATTATCATATTAATCTATAAACTAAGATACCATGACAATTCGTTAAAATTATTCAAGATGCCATGAAAATCCTTAAAAACTATTCAAGATACCATGACATGACAATTCTTACAAACTGTTCAAGATACCATGACATGACAATTCTTAAAAACTGTTCAAGATACCATGACAATCCTTAAAAACGTTTCAAGATACCACGACAATCATTAAAAACTATTTAAGATACTAGCGTAATTCTTAAATTACTCAGGATACTACAGGATACCATGGTTCAATTTGAACGGGAATAAGGTCCGATTTAACGCTTTCTTCAGGTTGCAGAAAATTTACATCGCATCATATTAAGGTACAAAGCTCCGATATTGCGCTTCAACCGCGAGTTTTTTTAGAGTGCGTAGAAAATAGTTTAGATTTTCAAAACAGCTTTTTTGCATTTGATAGAATTATTATTATTCTTTCTTTTAATATTCACATATTTTTTTTCTATAACTTAACACCAATTATCAGTATATTTCACCACCCATTTATTAACGTTCCTAAAATTTGCCGACGATCTTTTCACCAAATAAAACGTTCAAAAGAATTTCATTGTTCTGTTTATGGAATTAAAGAAGATGCAAATAGGTCATTTTATGTCCATTTGTAATGAAAAACGTGAACTTTTCTTGACCACAAGTTTAAAACCTAACACGCTTTCTTTAGTAAAAGGGCGTGATAATAAAGTCCACCTTCACATTTTTTGGGGTGGAACTGCAAAATGAATGCATTTGAGAGGAGTTGAAAGATTAAAAAGGGTAAATGGAACTTTAGGCGTCAATTTTGGAAAAAATCTTCAGTAAATAACACTTCTGTTGATATAAATATTCGAGTGTTATATTTTCCTAGTAAATTATTGAAGTCATTTTATTATTTTGTCAAAAAATGCCTTTCGATTTTCATATAAGGTTTGAGACGAACGTATTGTTCAACGCTTTTGAAAAGCATTTAAGGTTGCATTTAGTCACTGTTATTCAAAGCAGCGAATAATTTATACAAACCTGTAACATACTTTAGAAGTAATGTGTATAATTCCCATAGATGCATTTTTTTGTTCAAAATTTGATCGGGAATGTATATATTATGAAGAACTATACATTTATAAAGAATAATAATGTGGTACATAAAACAATTTAAAATTCTATAACGATATTTTTTGAAAGCTGAAAAAACGCAATCGAACATCTATATATTTAAAATAGATTTTTTTTTATAGTTCAATAGTCAAAGTTTTAAAGTTGAGAATAATACTTATATTATTTATTGCGTTTAATGCGTTTGATGATTATCGAAAAATTGACATTGGCCACTTTTTGGCATCTTTTAAAAACTGGCACCAGTAAAAACTTTTCATGAAAATTTTAATGAAGTATATTAGATTAAATTGAAAATTAATTTGCCATTACATAAGCATAATGATAAATATTTGAAGGAAATCATTATGTAGTTGCAAGTTTATTAAAATACGAATATTCTTTTTAATTTGTTAAATCAAATTTTAGTTTATAGAAAATGCGCATAATTAGATGAAAATTTCAGCATATCTGTTTCAATTTTAATAACAGAATATCTTTTTATTACCTCAGAAAATAAGTAATGTGTTTTGAGCAAAACAAAATCTTTCGTAATACAATATTTTACAGATAACATACAATAAGGATTTACCAAGCTTTATTTTCATTAAAATAGATTATAAATCGCAAAGTGTGAATTTTTAAAGTTTTGGAATACGATTTACTATACGTAATTTTTAAATCCTGTGTATGCGAATTGCGATTTGTTACGCGATATGTATATATACGATATGTAAATCGAAATTATATGAAACAAGACGTGAACATTGCATGTATCATAGTGTTTGACTTGCAGATTGAATTTCAACGTATGTTTCAAAAATCGAATATGAATAGCAAATGAAACAGTTTGATAAATGCACGGCGTAGGAAGTAAATCACAATGAGTGATGCATAAACCACTATAATGTGAATCGCGTTGCGTGATTCTTTGATCACTTTTATACGTGGTTTAAAAATAATTTTTATGCAAAAATCAACGCGTGATTCGCCAATTATTGCAATGCAAATTTATAAGCATTTATTATACATTTGGTAATCTGATTTGTGATTCAGTAAGCAGCTTAAATTAGAACTGCTGTGTGCGTTTCGTGAACCATTAAGAGAATTGCGAATGGTAATTCTTGAATCCTTCTAACACAAACCGTAGTAGCTCAGATGATAGAGCGTTCGCCTCTCAATGAGGTGAACCGGGTTCGAATCTCAGTCATTGCTGGTCTATATGAATTCCTGACCCAGGTCGTACTGACCACAGTGTAGACGAGAAATATCCTCAATTGTTGACGGATCACGGATTAGAGTCCCCTTGCCGTCAGGCAAACCGTGGGTGGTTTTCCTCTCCATGTAACGCAAATGCGGGTTAATTCCATCAAAAAGTCCTCCACGAAGGCAAAATTTCTCCCAATACTTGATCCATGAATTTCCTTGTCTTCTGGATTAGGTTTAAAAATTACAAGACTACGGAGTTGAGCTTTGGTAGCATTAAACTCAAATTTGAGCCAGCCGTTTAACAACGGTTATAAAAAAATACTTCAAACACAAATGCCGAAGTGTGATTCGTAAGTGATGCATAATTTAGAAAACACTTAAATGCGAATTGTAATGTGTGATTCGGAAATCATTTCAAGGCAAACCCCGAAGAGTGATTTACAAATCACTTTAATAAGATCTTCGACACATGATTCGTAAATCACTTTTATGCGAAACACGATGTTTGATTCATAATTCACGGAATCTCACATTTTACCCATTAGCGGTAAAACTTAAATGTAAAAAAATTGAACATAAACGAAAGAAAATATTCAAAAATTATTTTAAAAAAATTAAGGGAACGAATAGTTAAGCATTAAAGATAACAATAATCTGCCTTAATAATAAAGTTAACGCAACGATTATTATTAAAATTCGAAAAAACTCGAGAGGAAGCAAAAATTATGTACAAAAATTAAAATTATTTGCTAGAGTTTCCGACCTTCTAAACATCAAGGTGAACGATAAACTGGAAGGAAAAACAATGTATTCCCATTTCACAGTCAAGAATTTACTTATTGGAGCTTTTCGAAAATTGCGTGTGAGCAATTTTTTCTTACCATTTCATATTTGACAGCAAGTGCATTTATCAGGAACTACCAGATTTTCGTTATTGGAAAAATAAAAAATATCAGAATTTTGGTAAGCATATTCCATTCTCTTCGAATCAGAATAAAACTTTAATTTTTCCACATTAGCGAATAAAAAAAGCTTCAAAAACCGTACAGGTTTTAAAATTAGTGCATGCAATACGTGGTTAAAAATGGCTAATACTTGCGATGGCTTTGTTCAATATTTCCTTTTCACTATTGGTTCCCTCAGACTCAACTTGTATTTTATAATCATGTGTGCCGGTGGCCATATCCATGTATTTAGTAATCCAATTACAGACAGGGGTAAACAAGGATAAAGATTTTTTTTTCTTTCTAAATTTAAATCAGACCTCCACTTAGCTGACCTTGAACTATTCTTTGGTAAAGAAAACGGGTAAAGGAGGGGCAGTGCTCAAAATTTCTATCATTTTGCTTGAAGTTTCTTTTTCTTCACGTGCTTTTTCAAAGGAAAGATATGGCTATTATTATTTAGACAATTACTCCGAGAAAGTCACAAACTTTTCAAGGACACCATCACTGAATCTATAGACTGTTCGAGGCCCTGATTTTTTCCAACAAAATTTGAGGAGTTTCAAGGTTTTTCAAGTATCGTACGAACCTTTTATATAATGTTAAATATTTCTAAATACTGCAATGTAATGAGTCAAAATTAATACATTTCGAAGTTATTAATATATAACTGTTACAGTTAAGCTTCGTTTATTGTATACATATATACTTTGAAATTCGTATGCGATGACCTATAAATAGATCAAGATCAAAAAAATGCTTATTTTATTTGATAGTCTAAAAATTAAAAATGATATGTTTATAAATAAAATTAATTGCTTTCGTAACTAAAGCAAATAGCTGAGGTTAAATTTAAAGAAAAAAATAAACTCGTAAAATTATTACGTTCAAATTCTGCTATATATACGTAACATAAAAAGCTTTAATAAATATATTTATGTTATTTCGTTAGCTAAATTCTCTCTCTTAATTTATTATTCAAAACTAAGAGCTTTCTCATACTTTATTTTTCACATCCTGTCTTTTAATCTCTTTGTAGTTCAAGTATACATGAATTAACATTTTATTGTTTTCCCTTTACTAAGTGTAAGAATCACATTATTCCCTCGACTTATTTAATGGACCAATTGTAATTTCTCAGGGTTCCCCTTTTCCATGAGACGTAACATGTCATCAGGACTATTTTGCAAGATTTTCCCCAATTTTTTATTCAGAAACGCTTCGATTTTGCGTCACTTGGAAGCTTAGCTCTCTCAAAGATAATGCTTTAATAAATATAATTTACGAATAGCTTGATGCCTGAAGACTGCTTTATCCCACCTCTCGTCAATTATCTTTTTATCCATTGTAAACTTAATATTTTTTTTCTTCATGGAGAGATAAAAGATTCATAAACTATAGGTGATATTCTCCCAATTTGACGAGAGAAAAACACATTAATTATGTTCCTTTTCGCATCTTGTAAAACGTAAAAAAAAATAAATGAACCGTGGCAGTAACTACCGAAAAAAGATCGACGACAAAATCATGCGAATCGGACATTTTAAAAAGGGGTTATTAAAATGTTTGTTTTGTTTCAAGATTTACTTGTTGTAGCAAATAATATCGCATTAGAAAAATGTCTGATTTTAAAGACTGGAATCGAAAGCAATAAGTCCCAAATAATCAATCGATCGAACAAAACAATAGGATCATTGCGTCAAAAAATAAATACTCAGAGGCTCAATCCGAATTTCTCCAACTGTCTAAAATATATCGAGATCTTAAAAAAACATGTGATAATTAGTATAAATAATTTAAAAAAAAAAAAATCGAAACACCACACATTTCATCCTAAACAATTTTTGGTACAGGTATTTATTTTCAGTTATGTATTTAATAATTTTCTGTAATGCATTTATCATCTGATACATTCGGTTAGCCGGGATAGCCTAGTTGGCAAGGGGCTGGACTCGCATTTGTGAAGAACTGGAGTTCAAATCCAGACAGCCAAAGACTCCCTGTGTAGTAAATGGTGACTGGTGCACGTTATCGGGTCGAGCCGCGATGGTTCAGGGGATAGAGTGTTCGCCTTCCAATGAGGTGAACCGGGGTTCGATCCCGGTTATGGCAGGTCGCTACGAATTCCGCATCCGGCTTGCACCCACCACAGTGCTGACGTGAAATATCCTCAGTGGTAGACGGATCATGGGTCAGAGTCCCCTTGCCGTCAAGCTAACCATGGGAGGATCTCGTGATCTTCCTCTCCATGTAAAACAAATACGGGTTAGTTCCACCAAGAAAGTCCTCCACGAAGGCAAATTTCTCCCAATACTTGATCCAGGGGTTCAAAATTACAAGGTAACGGAGTTGAACATTAGTAGTCATAAACCCAAAAATTTGGTCGGCTGTTCAACGACGGTTATAAAAAAATCCCTCCGAAGGTTATAAAAAAAATCAAAAAGCCCTCCATGTTCTCATAAGAAATTATACCTCTGGGGTTACTGAATTAGAGATTGATCGTTCTCTGGTTCAGATCAATGAATGGGTCCACTGTATTAACGGGTGTGGCGTATGGGTGTAACAGAAGTCAAATTCTTGGCCAAAGATAGCGTTACTGGAAAACAAGATATATCTCACACCCTCTGCTTTAATGGCAAAAGACAGCGACAACACATATTTGGTTATATTCTGCAATATAATAAATATGCGATATCCATTTTATTATTTTTAATAAAACTACTTTTAATCATAAACATAAATTCTGTGATGGTGAAGGACTCAGTGAAGCCAACCCAACGTTTTTTCTGGAAAGATGCCCTTCCTCGAAATCGTGGAGACTCTTCTCGGCTCACATCGGGCTTTTGAGGAAAGAGTTTACCATAAGTTTTACTGTTTTTATCGAATAAAATATTAGCATGAAACGCCGTAGTTGGTTAATAAATAAGGGCAAAATAATAAGATCTTGATGCAGCCTTGAATGTTACATTATATAGCGATAACTAATATATGTTAGTTTAAAACAAAACTTAATGGAAAATGAAGAAAGCAATTATCAATCGGTATTGAGTTTATTTGCTCACGAAATACATTTGCATATAGTCAGATTAGTAAACGAGGCCAGGCCATGACCACCTCCAAGATGATAATAATTTTACATTTTGCCAACCTTGCCGCCTTCAAAAAAAGAACGTCTTCATATCGAAAAAAACCACCCAGCAGTCCCAAATAATAATAATAATGTATCACGAATTGTAGAAAAAATAAGTGTGAATTACTCTTGAGCCTCTCTATGAATAATAAATCAGTAATGGTAAAATAGTCAAACTCTCAATATGCATAAAATTTCGTCATGTCTTAACTAAATTGCATCAACACCTTTTGATGTTGATTTTTTTACAATAGTCAACCAATGTAGATTCTCTTTTTGGAAAATAAATCGTTAACTCACGAATAGTGCATATACAATGCATTGGTTTCAAAGTTTTCATAATTATGTGGGTGTTAGAACCGACATTTGTGAGTTATTCTATTGTTTTGACTGACAGTTACTGTGGGTAAGAAGAGGTTTAACTGTCTAGCCAGAGTATCATTAGATAATAATTTTTTGATGGTTTGCGATAACCGTCTAATCAAGTTGTTATTTTGTTGATTTACAGGAAGAGATAAATTTTTGTGCTAAAAAGAATAAATATTAGGTTTTGGGAAAAGTTTTTTTTTGGTGCCTTTAACTTCCTACCGGGTTTTATGCGATATATTTTAAATATACGAAGCATAATCTACAGTTTGGATAAGCTTAAAAAGCATATTAAAGTTTTATTTAGAACTAAATATTGTTTTTTAAAGAAAAAAATCAATGAAACTAATTTTTTTTTATCAACTTTTGAAAATGAAACTTATTGGCTTAAAATCAAAAACAAAAAAATGTATTAATAAATAAATTATAAGTGGTCTAAAAAATATAGAAGTGGTAAAATAAAATATCTCTATAAATATGCATCGAATGAAAAATCTAAAATAAATTAATAACTAAAAACAGTGGTTAAATATTTTCAAAGTAGGGGTGCGGTGGAAGAAACTTCAAACCCTAGTTTGTATTGCAGATTTTCAGGAAAAAAAATGTCACAAATTTAGTCAAAATGGTTCAAAAATGGCGTCGTAATCGCAAATGAAAATGGGAAGCAAATTCTTTAAAATGAAGATATCTCATAATAAATAATCTACAGCTCGACATAATTTCAAAATAATATTCAGTTCGAAATAATTTACATCTCGACGTATATAGAATCCTACACATTTCAAATAAATATAGATGAGTTTGATATTTTGAAAATCTTTCCAATGGTATGCCTAGTTCTGAAAACTTATTGCTAGTTTTACTGACTATATTCTGACTCCCATTATAATTTTTTAAAACACATTCCTTTGCTAAATATTGTATTTATTGCACAGTTTCACTTTAATGAAATGCTACCATGTGAGTTATAGTGTCGGAGTATTTTACTAAATAAATTAAAATTTTTTTAAAAAATAAAATCAGTTTAATTCCTCGAATAAGTCGTTCCACAAACATATTAAAATGAAAGACCTTTTTTATCCTTTTATAACTCAAATGCACAGAGCAATATCTTTAATAAATAATAGCACTAGAATTGCTTTAAAAAAATACTGTACTGGAAATTTTTTTTCCTCCATATTTTTTTATATGATATATTAAGAAACGTTTTAAGAATAAAAAATCTTAATATATATATATATATATATATATATATATATATATATATATATATATATATATATATATATATATATATATATATATATATATATATATATATATATATATATATATATATATATATATATATATATATATATATATATATATATATCGAACCAATTTTTTTCGTAGTGTTGAAATAGTTTATTTAGTTCTGGTTTATGATGACTACAACTTGGCATAAAAGCATATATATATATATATATATATATATATATATATATATATATATATATATATATATATATATATATATATATATATATATATATATATATATATATATATATATATATATATATATATATATATATATATATATATATACGCCTCGTATATATATATATATATATATATATATATATTAGAGAATTTTTTTTTTAATTTATAAAATGTTATATTTTAATGTAATATTCTAAGAGAAATGAATGATTTAATGTGCAAAATCGAAGCGCTTGAAAATAAAGATATAAATCATGAAAAATTAAATAGTAAAAGAGTGATAAGAGACAATACTTACAGTTTAGGAATCTGAATTCTGTCGAGCTCAGGATGACGTCCGTATTCTTGCCAAGATTTTCTGGAAGAACTTGCTGGCCTACTAGGCATTAAATCTGTTTGTAAGATGCTTGGTGTTTGAGAAAGATCGGAATAGTCAAAAACCTGAAGGAAAAAAAAAAAATTTTTTTTCAAAAATAGAAAATTCTAATTTAATTCTAATAACACTATTTTTTAATTCGTATTTTTAAATTTTCTAATATTTTATATAAAACCATTCTTTAGAATTTCTTAAAGGGTTAAAACCAGAGAGAGTCAAAGTTATGTATTTGTGCGATTTTTTGTCTTTCGAGTTACCAATATTTTAAATTAGTAACCAACTTGTGGGAACACATAATAGAACCGCCTGCAAATCGTGAGCCACGCAGTTAATCCTAAATCAGGGCGATATATCGTACAATATCGCCTTTTTTGAGACACATAATAACGATGTTTACAGCATATCCTCAGGATACATCCTGAACACAATATTATCGAATACATGACATTAATTAATAACGATGAATATTAATTAATAACGATGAATATTAATTATTGACAATGCTAAATACAGATGCTTATTAACAACGATATGTACTGGAAATTATCATCCACGATATTATCAAGAGTATCAATAAATATAGGATGTTAACCAGCAAAACTCTTTTAATGAAGAGGAAGAATATATTTTCAAAGCAAATGTGAAGACAAGAGCAGTCGATCGAATTTTAAGAAAGTTTGGAGAAAGCATTCATCCTGCAAATGACTGATAAAGGAAGTTCACACACGAAAACAATGCTCTGAATATTGTTTTTGTGTGTTATGTATTGTTAAATTTTTATAACTTCTCATTGTTACTTTTAAAATTACAATTAAATTTTTTTTCTTCTTTGTTTTTTTTTCACCCATAAAAAAATAATGTAATCCAGTTTTAATAAAAAAAAAAATAGCAATTTGTCATAGAAATTGGTATTTTCTGACAATATATTGTTTTATTAAAATCCTTGATGTAACCTAAAGACCACCGATTCTAATGCTTCATTGGCAGAGAAATTAAGAAGAAAATTTTTCTTTGCCTCTTTATTTTTAAAAGAGCTACGTAGAAAGACTTGTAATTAGGTACTTTATTTGTTCAGAAGAAGTGAAACACTTTTAAATTAATTCTAAGATATACTCTAAACTTGACCCTAGAAGACAATCAGTATAACGAAATGACTTCGAGAAAAAAAAAAGAAATAAAATAATTATACATTAAAAAACGGAAAATAAGTAAACTAGCAATGTCCGGATTGGAATAAGGAGTTGAAGATTAAATGCTTAGTAAGAGGGTTGCTATTTATATTTCTGGCCTTGGCAACAGTAAGTGTTGCTAGGCGACCGCAGACGATCATAATCGAAAGTTTGATATTTTTAAACATAAATTCAGCAGACGATTTACCATTATAGCTTCATTTGTGTTGTTGACAGTAAATTGAAAAGTTCTTCTCTTTCAAAAAATGGAATTGAATCGTGAACATTTTCGTGCCATTATTTTTCATAACTTTCGACGTGGATTGTCAAGACAAGAGTGCTTCGATGAGCTTAATTCTTTATTCAGCGATAAAGCGCCATCCTACAGCACTGTAAAAAATTGGTATAACGAATTTAATCGTGGTCGATGTTCGATCCAGGACGAATCCCGTGCAGGTCGTCCAAAATCCGTTGTTGTGCCAGAAAAGATCGATGCTGTGCGTGAACTGATAAAGCAAGATCGTCGTGTGACATACCGTGAGATAGAGGCGTCTTTGGACATTAGTATGACTAGCATCAATAAAATATTGCATGAACATTTGAGCGCAAAAAAAATTTGTTCGCGTTGGATCCCGCATAATCTGACAAACGCTCAAAAAAAGGCTCGTGTCGATTGGTGCAAGGAAATGTTGGAAAAATACGTTCAAGGTACATCAAAGGCTGTGTATAACATCTACACAGGTGACGAATCATGGATCTATGCATATGAGCCGGAAACAAAACAACAATCAACTGTATGGGTCTTCCAAGACGAGGCAAAACCAACAAAAGTTGTTCGAGGAAGAAGCACATCGAAACAAATGATTGCCCGTTTCTTCGGCATTAACGGTCATGTGGCAACAGTGGCGTTAGAGCAACGCAGGACGGTCAATTCTGAATGGTACACGACCATTTGTTTGCCAGAAGTCATCGGAGAAATTCGAAAAAAGCAGAAGAACAGGCGAATCATTCTTCATCATGACAATGCGAGCTCTCACACATCGACTCAAACAAAGGCATTTCTGACGGAGCGAAAGATCGAACTGATGGGTTATCCGCCGTACAGCCCTGATTCAGCACCCAATGACTTCTTCTTATTCCCACACATCAAAAATAAATTACGTGGACAACGATTTTCGACCCCCGAAGAAGCGGTTGATGCATTCAAAACGCATGTTTTGGAGTTACCTCAATCGGACTGGAAAAAGTGCTTTGAAAATTGGTTCAAACGCATGCAAAAAAGTATTGATCATCATGGAGAATATTTTGAAAAACAATAAAACCAATTTCGATCCTACATATTTGTTTCTTCATTATTAGGCCAGAAATATAAATAGCAACCCTCGTAGCAGCATAAAAATTAGAAATTACGACCAATATGACATGCACTAGGTAGGTAGGTAGTCATTTTATTTACGTCGCACTAGAGCTGCAGAATGGTCTATTGGCGATGGTCCGGGAAACATCCCTGAGGATGGTCCGAAGACATGCCATCACAATTTTTATTCGCTGCAGAGGGAATTGGTCCCCTGGTTTGGTAGTCCGACGACCTAAGTGCGAAGTCGAGCACTTTACGGTAGAACAGTTTAACGAGGACCGATACCGCGCACCCTCGGTCCCTACGCAGGCTGATCACCTATCCGCTTACTGACCCGCAGCCAGTGATGCTTGACTTCGGTGTTCTACTGGGAATCTTATCTTTACGATCAGTCCACTGCGGGACTGGCATGCACAATATCGTAAAGTAATTTTGAATTATAAAATGTTAGTTTCTCTCTTTTTTAACTTCAGAACTATTTGTTCTATCATCCTTGAAATTTAGATTTATTTATTTCAAATATCTTAAAGATTACCTGAGCTCTCACTATAAAGAGTTTCTTACATGCACATTAATAATTTTTATGTCAAATAAAGTCCACATGATCCACATGAAGCGTTGGCGAATTATGCCATCAAATTAGTATCACTTAATTTTGCCACTTTTGAAGCGTGAATCTATAACACTGAATAATTTAAAACATCAACTGTAATTTAAATAAAAAAAATAAGTCACGCATTCAAAAGTAAAATGAAAGGTGAAATAGTAGTATTGAACTTGTCTAGAAAAGCTATATGCACGTCGCACTGTAGGGCGGGAAATGTGAAGAAAGCAATTACACACTTGAAATTTGAAGGCCATTTTTGTTAATGAACTCGAGCTTTTTTTCAAATTCTAATTTGTTAGAAACGATTGATTAAGGCTTATAAACGAAAGTGTGTTTAAAATGTATAAGGAGTACGATGGGGTGAAAAGATATCGATATTAATAGTCTATTATTAAAAAAAAAAGAAAGAAAGCGCGTGCTGATCTACTGTCTGCTGAACTGCAGAGTTGAAATTTGACATGCTGAAAGGGCCATTTTCATTTATGAACTTAAAGATTTTTTTAATAGCTATTGCAAGTCCTTATTGCAAATTTAAGTGCTGTTTTCGTAAATATTTCTTCTTTTACTTTTTTTTTAATGTAAATAATTTCTTTTCTCAAAATTTTAGTTTTAAAAGCTTGCCCTTGACTTGATTTAATAAAATGAAAAAGAGGAAGAAATTGGACGTTATCGCACATAAATCTGAACCTTTGAAGAATCAGGTAAGTGACATTTTCAGAGTGTTTTTAAACAGGGTAGGAAGAAATAAGTAACATCAGAAATATTTTAGTACAGATATTTTAAAAGGCGAGGCTAATAATAATTTGCCTTAATTTATTTACCACTACCAAATTGGAAATAAAAATCATGCAAGCAAACTCAAAACTAATGTAGATTATTTAAGTTAAAACTGAAGTGAAAACAAAAGCAATTCTGTTACATTAAACTTACTTATATTGATGCGATCATTTTGTATTATTTTCCCTGATTAATAAAATACCTCTGAAAATGTCACTTACCTACATCTTTCACTGTTTATTTCCAAGTTTTTATAAATGTAAGAGGCTCAACAGAGATAAATATCATTTCCAATTTAATATAAGATTTCCGTTACATTATTAAGTTACTCCTATCAATTTCATCTTTTATATTATAAGGCTATAGTTACATATTGGTGACAAGTAAAATTACTTCTAATTTATATCTTCTCATCGTGTCACTCTATTTGTTACATATTCAGAGTTCCTAAGCTTGATTTTTTAAGTGTAGTTGATTTTTTTTTCAAATCCAAATAATCGCGTTCGATTAACATATCAACAAAAATATTGTTACATAAAATTATAATAATTATATATTTTGTAAACAAAATGTTTTTTTTTCAAAATATAGATTTTTCAAAAAATAAATATATAAATAAAGACAAATGCGAGGCAGTCATAGAGGTTGGAGAGGGAGGAGAGAGCCTTCTAATTTAGATAAAAAAACTTATTTATAATAAGAGGAAGTATATTGATAATGATAATGCTATTCATTTTTTTTATTAATCAACACATTAGATATTAAAAGGAAAAAAAGGTAATGATATAACAAAAACATGTCTTAAGCACTTCATTTCATTTGTGAGAGCACTGTAAAATCGCTAAAAAAATTAAAAATAAATGAAAAAATTAAAACATTTTTTGTTCTGGCTATGTTAACGAATGAAAAACATTTAAAAATCTTTTAAACATATATACATTTTTAAGAAATTCAATTTGTTTTCATTGAAAAATTATGTCAGAATAATAATAATCATAATAAGTAATCCAAATTTTGTTATTATGATAATTTCTTTTAATTAAAATTTTATATGTCTCTTACAGTGTTAAAAAATTATAAGATTTAATAAAAAATTATTAAATCCGAGAATTATTGTTTGTTAACGTATAAAACAACAAAGCGAGTGGCTCTGCGGGTTGAAGGAATACAACTATGGCGTGCTGGAAAGTCTAGTTTTGTTTATATACAAATTGTTTTTTTTTTAAGCATTTAAATTTGTTTGCAGTTTTGTTTATACACAAATTTTTTTTCTTCAAATACTTAAATTTGTTTGAAAATTTTTGAAGTTTTGAGTTCTTTTTTTCACGAATATTATCTCCCTTCTAAAGATTATTTGTTTTGTTACATAAAAACCATGCTTTTTGAATTGCGATAAGCTGTAAAAAAATATACAAGGACCGAATAAAAAAATTTCAGAATCTAAAATTACATCGAGAATTATTAACTGTTAAACTTAATGCATAAAATACCACGCAGGTAGCAGGAAAGCAACTACGGAGTTATAGTTCTGAAAAGTCTAGTTTTGTTTATACACAAATTCTTTTTTTTCCAGATATTTAAATTTGTTAGAAAATTGTTGCAGTTTTAAGTGCTTTGTTCCGCGAATATTATCCACTTCTTTACTTTATTTGTTTTGCTACATAAAAACAGAGACTTGAAATTACGATATGCTGTAGAAACTAAGGACAAAATAAAGAAAATTCAGAAACCCCAATTAGAATTATTAACCGTCATATTTAACCTATAAAACACCAAACGTGTGGCACCGTGGATCACAGGAATCCAACTACGGAACTAGCGCGCTGAAAAGTAGTCTAGTTTTGTGTATAAACAAATTCTTTTTTTTTTTTTTTTTAATATTTAAATTTGTTTGAAAATTGTTACAGTTTTAACTGCTTATTTTCACGAATTTTATCTCACTTCTTTACATTATTTGTTTTACTACATAGAAACTATGTTTTTTGAATTACGATGGGCTGTGGAAAAATATACAAGGACAGAATAAAAATAAATTTCAGATTCCCCAATTAGATAAAGAATTTTTCACTGTTTAACTGAACGTATAAAATACCAAACGGGAGGCTTTGTGGGTCACAGAAGTTATCGTGCGGAAATTTCTAAATTTGTTAATACACAAATTATTTTTCTTTTTTTTTTAACATTTAAATTTGTTCGAAAATTATTGCAGTTTAAGTGCTTTTTCACGAATATTATTTCGATTCTTTACAGTATTTGCTTTGGTGAATAAAAGTTTTGTGATTTAAAAATAAGGATAAGCTGTAGAAAAATATACAAGGACAGAATAAAAAAATTTCAAATTCCCCTATTAGATGGAAAATTACTAACTGATAAACTTAACTTATAAAATACAAAACGTGTGGCTCTGCGAGTCGCAAGAATATAATTTACTGAGCTAACGTGCTGAAAAGTCTAGTTTTATTTATACTCAAATTCTTCTTTTTAAATATTTAAATTTGTTAGAAAATTGTTGCAGTTTCAACTGCTTATTTTCACGAATTTTATCTCACTTTTTTACATTATTTGTTTTGCTACATAGAAACTATGTTTTTTGAATTATGATACGTTGCAGAAAAATATAAAAGGACAGAATAAAAAAAAATTCAGATTCCCCAATTAGATAAAGAATTTTTCACTGTTTAACTGAACATATAAAATACCAAACAGGAGGCTTTGGGGGTCACAATAGTTATCGTGCGGAAATTTCTAAATTTGTTAATACACAAATTATCTTTTTTTTTTTTAATATTTAAATTTGTTCGAAAATTATTGCAGTTTTAAGTGCTTTTTCACGAATATTATTTCGATTCTTTACAGTATTTTTTTTGGTGAAAAGTTTTGCGATTTAAAAATAAGGATAAGCTGTGGAAAAATATTCAAGGACGGAATAAAAAAATTTCAGATTCCCCTATTAGATGAAAAATTACTACCGTCAGATGGGGTGACTTTGGGGAACGAGGGCAGACTTTGGGCAAACTGTTAATTATTAAATAACTAACATAATAATATCGTGCGGAATTTTCTAAATTTGTTAATACACAAATTATCTTTTTTTTTTTTTTAATATTTAAATTTGTTCGAAAATTATTGCAGTTTTAAGTGTTTTTTTACGAATATTATTTCGAATCTTTACAGTATTTGTTTTGGTGAATAAAAGGTTTGTGATTTAAAAATAAGGATAAGCTGTAGAAAAATATACAAGGACAGAATAAAAAAATTTCAAATTCCCCTATTAGATGGAAAATTACTAACTGTTAAACTTAACTTATAAAATACAAAACGTGTGGCTCTGCGAGTCGCAAGAATATAATTTACTGAGCTAACGTCCTGAAAAGTCTAGTTTTATTTATACTCAAATTCTTCTTTTTAAATATTTAAATTTGTTAGAAAATTGTTGCAGTTTTAAGTACTTTTTTCACGAATATTATCTCACTTCCTTACGTTATTTGATTTGCTGCATTAAAATAATGAGATTTGAAATTACGATGAGCTGTGGAAAAATACACAAGGACAGAATGCAAAAATTTAATATTCCTCTTTGACTGTGAACCTGAAGTAAAAAATATCACGTTTGTTCGATCTGTAACTGGTTGAAATGAACAATGGTAATTTAACGTGTTCAAAGAGCCCTTTCTATTTGCGATTTTAGCGTGAAATTTGTTTCGAAATTTAATTTATTTATTGCAATTTTAAGTTTCAGAGAAAAAAAAATTAATCAGTAAAAAATTAATCAGTAAAAAATTCAGAGGGTGAAAATTCTTTCACCCTCTGAATTTTTTTATATTTCACTATTGACTATTTACCAATTGCTGATTGATTATCCATTAATATTTATAAATCAGGATTGTTATAGTTGAACTACCTAAATCAATCTTCTTGCCAAAGAAATTTAAATTACAGTGAAAGAAACATTGTATTAGTGTTTATTTTCCTTTTTTTTAATGTTACTAAGTTGATAATCAAACAAAAGAGTAACATTTTACCAAATCAATGTAATCAAATTTTTTATGTTAATCAAATTTTAGTCTAACGTTTTGAAAAAACTTCAATTGGGGTAACAGCACTTAACCTTGAAAAAAAATCAATGCAGAAAATATCGGGCAGAAGCACTATACTTTAAAAAACATCGTTGTAGGTAATACCGGACAAATGTGTACCGGGTTGTGACCCTTTACCTTAAAAAACACTTTAAGGCAGTGGTTTCCAAACTTGATGTTACTACGCCTCCCTTAAAAATATTTAATCATTTGGCGCCCCCCCCCCCCCTCTGAGGATTTCATAAAATAAAAACACAAACATTTTTACTCTTATAAAATTTATTCATACAAACTAATGGAAAACGATATTTTATTATTGTTTTTAATGAGATGGATGTGCTTGTCTATTAGCACAAAGTTTATCAAACCTTGGTGTTTGTGACGATATAGTTACTCGTAGCTCTTTTTCTACAACTAAACGAGCTCGATATTTGGATTTCATTGCAGTCAAGGCAGAAAATCCCGTTTCGCATAAATATGATGTTGCGAACGGCAGCAGTACTTTCAAAGCTTTGTTTGACAAAGTGTTATATTCTGTATTAAGATTCAACCAGTATTGAACAGGAGATACAGTCTGAAATTTATGTTTTAATGTAGTATCACAAAATAATTCAATCAATTTTTCTTTTTCAATACTTGTCAATCCAAATTCATCATCTTCTTTGTCGATAAATGGATTCTGTATCCACGCAAACTTTGTAAAATAAAGATCACCAAAATAATTCGAAAATTGAAGCAATAAACCATTCAAGTGTTCCACAAAGAGATTTTTGTTTGCTTCTATATTATCTCGGGCGCATAAATTTAAACGTAGAAACATGTCAATCTTATTTTTTTGAAAATTTGATTTCCATAGCTCCACTTTTTTAATAGATGCTTTCACTTTGTCTTTTTGTATAAGCAAATGCATTTGCGGTCCTTGCATTGATTTATTGAGAACACTCAATTTTTCAAAAATGTCAACCAAATATGCAAGTTTAACGATAAAATTATCATCCCTAAACATATTGCCGTCTTCATTATGATTTTCCTCGAGAAACATAGCAATTTCTTCTTTGAGTTCAAGTACCCTTTGAATCATTTTTGCACGAGATAGCCAGCGCACTTCACAATAGTACAGAAGTGACGCGTAATTAGCTCGCATATCTTCACACAGTTTTGCGAACAACCTTGCTTTTAATGGACTGTTTTTTATGTAATTTATAACTTTTATAACTCGTTACTTTTGCAAAAACATTGTTAAGTTCCTCGCTTATAGTTTTTGATACGAGAGCTGCTCTGTGGAGCATGCAGTGCGCCCAGAAAACCTCAGGTGCTTTCATTTTAACTAATGTTTGAAGATCAGTCAGTTTTGTGTCCCGCCATTGATTGTGCACCGTCGGTACAGAGCCCAATGCAATTATTCCACATTATGTCGTTCTCATTAAAAAATCTGTCTATTATTTTGAAAATTTCATTGGATGTGGCTCTGTCAGGAATTGGTTTTGTGTCCCGCCATTGATTGTGCACCATCGGTACAGAGCCCAATGCAATTATTCCACATTATGTCGTTCTCATTAAAAAAATCTGTCTATTATTTTGAAAATTTCATTGGATGTGGCTCTGTCAGGAATTGGTTTTGTGTCCCGCCATTGATTGTGCACCATCGGTACAGAGCCCAATGCAATTATTCCACATTATGTCGTTCTCATTAAAAAATCTGTCTATTATTTTGAAAATTTCATTGGATGTGGCTCTGTCAGGAATTGGTTTTGTGTCCCGCCATTGATTGTGCACCATCGGTACAGAGCCCAATGCAATTATTCCACATTATGTCGTTCTCATTAAAAAATCTGTCTATTATTTTGAAAATTTCATTGGATGTGGCTCTGTCAGGAATTGGTCTGCAAAATAAGATATCTTCAATTATATTAGTATCGTCAACATATCGAACATATGCAATTAAATGTGCGTCTTTAGCTACATCAGTAGCTTCATCTACTTGTATGGCGAATTTTGAAGTACGCATTCGAGAAACTAATTGATCACAAGGATCTTCAGACATATCATCAATTCTTCTGCCAATTGTATTATCAGCCAGCGGTATTTGTCGCAGCTGATTCGCATAAGATTGGTCAAACATTGTTTTGACCATATCAATAGCTGCTGGCAAAACTAAGGTTTCTGCTATTGTGTGGGGTTTTTAACATTGCGCGATTCTGCACGACACTAGGTATGATGCTAGTAATGCTTTTGATGGAATATGAACAATTTTTTTGAAATTTTGGTTGTTTTTAGATAACTCATCCAATTTTCATAGAAAAAATTCTTGGGGCTTACCAACGTATTCAGAATGAATAGTTTCAAGGTGCCGTTTCAATTTGCCGGGTCTCATACTATCAGCAGCTGAAACTTTTGAACACAGAAAACACATTGGTTTTTCCACATTATCGTTAATAATATTAGTAAATCCGAACGATAAATAGGATAAGTCGTATTTCCTTGACTTGGGAGTTCTTCCTTCCTTTGCTTGTGGCTTGTATTCTCACTACTTGTGCCAACATCAGAATCTACATTATTAGTGGATTTTCGCTTATATCCTATCAAAAACTTATAAATTTTTCTGAAAATATTAGGAATAATATTATATTATTCTTAAAAAATAAAACTATTAAATTACTTACTATTATGATTAGTGGGCAATCACGTCAATAACAATAGAAACACAACCTAACACTGCTGAATCAATTAAATATTAGCTGTGACACGAAACAAATTGGTGAGCTAAACGTGCGTCGATCTTTTCTGGATGTGTGGCATCCAGTGGCGTTAGTGCGCGTGCATCTGGCTTTTGTTAAGTTGTGTCGGTCGAGTGCCGCTAGTGTCGCCAAAATAACGACTGCCTTGGTTCAAAAGATTTGCCGAGGTCTAGGACGTCTAGGTATATGGATGCTAGGTTACGAAATGTTTAGTTGAATTATGCGCGATAAAGCACGATGGTATTTTTTCATTTATTCTCTCATTTTTTACATAGAAAACTTTAGCAGTAATTTGGAAAATTGTTCACTGTGACTAATTTTCGCGGCTCCCTTTAGACTAGTCCACGCCTCCCTAGGGAGGCGCGCCTCCCAGTTTGGAAAACGCTGCTTTAAGGAATAAATATTAAATGTATACTGAGACCTTGTATCTTAAAAAATCATTCCTGTAAGAAATTCCGGGCAAGTGTAAATCGGACAATCATCCTGCTTTATTGTTATCCCAATTAATCCAAATATTATTAATTAAAAATGGGTATTATTAATAGGTACTGTTTATTTTCAATAAAATTTTGAAAAAAATTGATAATCTCAAATGAATTGTTTTTTTCTTCTTCAAGTTTATGATTATTTTTCGAATGCATGCCATAGCCCATTTTGTTACAATAAACATCTTGGCAAAATGTTCTTACATTAATGTACAATAATTATATATTTTATAAATAAAGTAATGTTCGTAATGCAGTGTATGTTCGTTATTTTCGTGGAAAAGATGAAAGCTTTAGAAGCAAAAATGATGATAATAATAATAATAATAAAACAAACAATGATGAATGAAACGCAATTGCGGGATGTTAATAATATTTCTCAATTTTAATAATAATTATTTCTAAAATCCAACAGATGGCGATCTGAGCTGTAATGTAAAAGGAATAATTGTATTCAGTTTCCTCTAGGGTACTGTATCATGAACATCGTCCTTGTTTTATTTATTAAATATATTATGTTAAAGGCGTTTGCAATGATTTAAAACCCAGAGATCATCGTATTTAACACGGTGGCTGGTGAACGAAAGAAGGTGGGACAGGAGACTTCAAGTCATTTATATTATTATAAGAAATTAGAAAATTGCAGAAAATTGCTGAATATTTATAAATGGTATGCAGCGTAATAGCAACAGAAAGGACGATAAAAGAAAATTTTAATTAAAAAAATTCTTGTTTTAAGTTATTAATACTAATCTAAAATCCCATCAAATTTAGTAAACACTACACTTTGCAAACGAGGATGGGTCCTTGAAATTTGACACTAGTTTCGGTTGGAACGAACAATAATTAGAGAAACAATTTACAGGAAATTATAGGGAGGTATCCTTTTTGTTGATATGCATATTTTGACCAGTGCAGAGTAAAGCGAAAAAGAAAAATATATCTTGAGTTTCGAGACCCCTTGCAAATTTTTAACAGCTTCAAGCAAAGCTTAAAAAAAGATAGTTTAATTTGGGGGGCCTCTGCAGTTCTCGGGGGGCCCTAAACTGCAGTCATAGGTATTGCATTAAAGCAGATCAGTCTTGTCTTAAAACTAGTCCATTGAAAAATATCAATCCATCACCATTTCAGTTTATCCGCTCATGTTCAAAATTTCAGGTGATGTGATTTAATTTTGCAATCTAATTTCAGCGTATCATTAAGCTGACAGGTTTTATTTTACTAGAGCTAAGCCAAGTCTTGATATCTCTCAATTTTAATTTTACGTAGTAATTGATTATAAAGAAAAATACAAAACACAAATCAAACTTATTGAATGAATGAAAAGCAATTTATTTTAAATTTCACAAATAATATTGTTTTTAATTTTATTTTAAATTTACTTTAAATTTTACAAATGATATTTCGGCATCCATGTTTAAGGAAGGTTAAATGGAATAAGAGTTGGTTCTAAAGACATTTTTAATATAATGACTCGTTGATTCTCGTTGATTTTCTATTTTAAGAAGTTAAGATGCCTATTTTAGAGTTCCAAATGTTATATTTACATTAAATTTTGTAATTTTAAAATTATTACATTTCACAAAATTGTCAGTATTTTATATGTTATAAAACTGCAAAAATAAGCATGGTACTTAGAAAAAACATGAGCTAATTAAAAAGGCAAAGAAGGCGTACTAAAAGAATAAAACAAGAGCGTTATCCGAAACAACTAGATGGAACTGCAAATTATATGTAATATACAAAGACAATCAAGTATTAGAAATGTATTAACGCCGCACTAAAATATACATAGAAACAAGTGCTGAAATATAATAATATTCAACAGTTTAATATGAACAATGGTAAAAATTATGAAACTTCCTTTAATTGTGTTTTTCATTTAAAGCAGGAATTAAAACTCAATTACGTAAAAGCTTTATTTAAGAAAACGCGAAGAGACAAAGTATATCTGATCAATTTTTAAATTTTTTATAATTTTTAATTTTATCAATTAACTTTTCCTTGAAAATAATTCATTATAAGTAATTGTGTTGCATGCATAAATATGAAATTTAAATTACTTTCAAACTATGCAAAGTGGAGGTATGAGCGTAGTTCTTGAATAAAACAACAACAAATCGTTTCTACCTTAAAACTAATTGGCACAGAGATTAAACAGAGTTGGCATTTTTTTAAAAACTTTATCATCAATTAGGTTGTTTAACCTTGATAAAGGAGCATTATAAAACAAGGTGAACATTTAAAACGATTTCGATTACTTATCAATAGATAGAATCAGTCAATTGTTAGTTTTTTTCCCTCAAAGAATTGATTTCGGCCGAGATTCAGACAGATTTCATCAGACAGATCAGCATTTTTTTTATCAATAGACTATTCAAATCAGTGCTTTATTAAGGTCAAAGGAAATCTTGTTTTCTGTTTTGTAAAATAAATAAATAAAAATAAACAAAAAATAAAATATATAGTTTTAGTTATTTATGAAGGTTAAAAGCAACAAAATGCTTACTGTTCTTTCTAATAAATTCAGACAGGGAGAAATTCAGAATTATATATCTGAACAATATTTTTACTTTTTTATTTATTTGCTAACTTTTTTGGTCTAAAAATATATTCATTCTCCTAAAGTTAGGGAAAAAAAACACGAATGATAATAATATGTTACAATTATTTATAAAAAAAAAAACAGAATCATAGTAAACTGTATTAGGTTTTTTATTTCACCTCGAGTTGGAAAAAAGTGTTAATAATAGACTATTCAAAACAATATTTTGCTGGAGCGAAATTACAAATTATGGAATTTGGTATTTTTTGTTGCATTAAATTTAATAAATTTAGAGATTGTAGAAAGCTATCCATCTAAGCATTTACTTTTTAGTCGGCTGCTGACCAATTGAAATATTTTTTGTGCAAGTTTGTTTTTCAAAAAAAAGAAAACGTAATATAATTTTTTTTATTTTAAAAATCGAAAGTAAAACACGTTTTATTTAAAATAAGTAACTGGTTTTGATTTTGTTTCAATACAAAAACATTTCGGGAACCATTCATAAATATTTCTTCATTAAAATAATTTTTCTTTGAAATTATACTCTTTTTGTACAATTACAAATATTTTAGCAAGTAAATAATTAAAACTTCTCTTAGTTTCTTTTTCAGCACTTAACAGGAATGGTTACTCTTATATTTCACCGAATAATTTTCTTGTAAATAGGTCTTAAATATCTTCCGTTGTTCCATGATTATTTCGCGTAATTTTACATTTATAATTAAATACGTGCCACAGTAGAAAATAAATTAATAAATAATGAATTTAATTTTTCATGTAACTGAGCCGGGGTTATATGAAGAACTCCGGAGTTCAAGTATTTCCCGTTGTTCTATGATTATTTCGTGTACTTTCAAATTTATAATTAAATATTATGTTTTACAGTAGGAAATAAATTAATGAATAATGAATTTACATTTTTTATGTAACTGAGCCGGAGTTATATGAAAAATGTCGGAGTTCAAGTATTTTCCGTTGTTTCATGAATAATGAATAAATTATGAATAACTTAATGAATAAATTTTTCATGTTACTGAGCCGGAGTTATATAAAAAATGCCGAAGTTCAAATATTTCCCGTTGTTCCATGATTATTCCGCGAATTTTTAAATTTATAATTAAATATTGTGTGTTACAGTAGGAAATAAATTAATAAATTTAAATTTTTCATGTAACTGAGCTAGAGTTATATGAAAAATGCCGGAGATCAAGTATTTGTTGTTGTTCCAAGATTTTTTCGTGTATTTTTAAATTTATAATTAAATATTATGTTTTACAATCGAAAATAAATTAATGAATAATAAATAAAATTTTTCTTGTAGCTGAGCCGAAGTTACATAAGAAATGCCGGAGTTCAAGTACTTCCAGTTGTTTCATGAATAATGAATAAATTTTTCCTGTAACTGTGCCGGAGTTCTATGAAAAATGAAGGAGCTTAAGTATTTCCCGTTGTTCCATGATTATTTATTGTATTTTTGAATTTATAAATAAATATTGCGCTTTACAGTAGGAAATAAATTAATGAATAATGAATTTAAATTTTTCTTGTAACTGAGCAGGAGTTATATGAAAAATGCTGGAGTTCAAGTATCCCCCGTTGTTCCATGATTATTTCATGTATTTTCAAATTTATAATTAAATATTGCGCTTTACAGTAGGAAATAAATTAATGAATAATGAATTTAAATTTTTCTTGTAACTGAGCAGGAGTTATATGAAAAATGCCGGAGTTCAAGTATCTCCCATCGTTCCAAGATTATTTCATGTATTTTTAAATTCATAATTAAATATTATGTTTTACAGCAGGAAATAAATTAATGAATAATGAATATCATTTTTAGAACTAAACCGGAGTTAAGTTTAACTTGATAACATCAATAAGTATATAATTTGATATTTTAAGAAAATCAGGAGGAGAAAGAAAGAGCAAAAGAAAATCGTGCACGCATAAACGCATTTTAAAGATCACGACTTTCCTTTTCAAAAAAAAGATTTCTTCTTAAATTCCATAACAGAAAAATTTTCATAAAGTTAGATCCCTCCTCGAGTTCAAGACATCCCACAGGGCTACCCGTTTCCCACAGGGGAGAGAGTTCAGAGGAGAGAGTTCAGAGAACAGAGTTCCAAAAATACCTGAAGATTCTCACTTAATAAGACAACAGGAAAAAGAAACTAAAGTGAGTGACCCATAAAAGAATAACTTTTGTTTTGTTAGAATTTATAAGCATCCTAGAGACATGAAAGAAACAACCCGTTTCATATCATAATTAGGATTGACTGACAAAATTCGCATAATGTCTAAGGCTGATTAATAAAAGTTTTTAAAAATTAATGCAAGCTTTTATATTTTTATAAATTTATAAATTTATGAATTTATAAATTTATAATTTTATAAATTATGATTTATAATTTTATAAATTTATGTAAACATTTATCTGGGATAGGATGTTGATACCTTACACAGTATTAAAAAATGCTCTAAAATGCCCCCCAAAAAAACCCTCTAAAATCCATGACTTAAGAAATAATCCTTTAGAAATGTTCGAAAACATGTTTTACATTCTATAAAAATAGATTATCAAACAAAAAAAAAATTTAACTTCTATTTATAAATTTAGTAAATAAAAAAATAATAATTAAAATTTATTTTGTATTTATTTTCAGTAAGAAAAACAGATAAATTCATTAGTTTTTAGAATTATCAAATGCTTTTTTCTCAAATTGAAAGATAGTGTCTTATCTTTATACACTATCCGGCTAAAAGCATCCGGACGCCTAGTGGTATGAATCTCCAGAGGCACGTATTAATATGATGTTGGTCCCTCTTTTGCATCGGTGACAGCCTGCACGCGTCTGGGAGGACTTTCAGCTAATTTTTGATAGGTGGGCATAGAAATTGACTTCCATCACAGCTGCAGTGAGGATGATCGATTTGACTGGTCATAATCTGAGCTCTAATTCATCCCTAAGGTGTTCGATGGGAGGGTTCTGAGAAGGCCAGTCCAGTTTTTGAACCCTCATTTCGTCAAACCCCGTCTGTGCAAGCCTCGATGTGTGAATTGAGCAGTTATCCTGCTGGAAGAGAAATGGGCCTTCCCCGAAATATTGCCATAGAGTTGGAAGTGCAGCATTGTCCAGAATTTCCACATACATCTCAAAGTTCATGTTTCTAAAAGCAGGAACTAACGGACCCTGTCCAAACCACGAGAAACACCCCCACACCATTCTGCTTCCGCCACCATAACAACCGGATGTCCGGATACTTGCAACTAATCAGCATTTCTATTACATGTATTAGTGAAACTAATCCTTATTTGCATAATATACATTAGAATAACTTTGCATTTTTTAAATGAAATATCTTTTGTACACAGAATTTTGTTGCGTAAAATAAAGAAAATATTAACTTAAATCTGTATAAACATAGCATTATCATTTATGCAAATTATTTTTTTTCCATGCTCCAAGTTATGATTCAGAAAAGATGAATAATAAAGTAAAATAAGATATTCTTCTCTCATTATGAATCTGCGGACATTTGCCAGAAAATAAAAGTTGATTAATAAGGATATATACCTGTAAGGATATATAACTGTGTAAAATAAAGAAACTATTAACTTAAATCTGTATAAACATAGCATTATTATTTATCTAAATTATTTTTTTCATGCCCCTAGTATTGATTTAGAAGAGATGAACCATAAGTAAAATAAGATATATGAATCTGTGGACATTTGCCAGAAAAAAAAAGTTGATTAATAAGGATATATAACTGTGTAAAATAAAGAAACTATTAACTTAAATCTGAATAAACATAGCATTATTATTTGTATAAATTATTTTTTTTCATGCCCCTAGTAATGATTCAGAAAAGATGAACAATAAGTAAAATAAGATATATGAATCTGCGGACATTAATAAGAGAAAAAATGAGTAGATTAATAAGGATATATAACTAACAGAAGTAGACCTTCACGAGATGTGTTTCTCTATGAAAGGTTTTGTACGTACGGATTGTTGAAAATCGTGATTTAAGATGAAGTAATTTTCACCTATTTAAAACAGTTTTTCCATCAGATTTAGTACTAATGTATTCCAAGACTTCTTGGAGTCAAAGGTTATGGGAAATAAAAACATAAGAAAAAATTTTCTTCTCAACGAATAAATGAATGGCTCACTTAAGATTCATTCAAAATTTTTTTGTAATGAGGAGATTTGGTTATTATGAGCCTTAAGTGGAACGATAAATAGATGGCAGTTTATAGCGGAAGTTGAAAAGAAGATACTTCAATTGCAATCATAAACAGAAAAATAATTATTGCGTGAAAAAGTGGGTACTTTATAACGAGAGCAATTAAATCTTTTCATCAGATTATAAATGTTTCCAAAAGTTTATTAGATTTAGATTTAAAATTATTTCCACCTAAATTATTATGTATCATTAAACAAAAAATTACTTGGCCAGTTTATGAAAATTCAGGACACATTCTTTTTTTTTTTGTTGATAAACAACATACTTTTAAAAGACCTCGTTTATTTAGTTTAAAATTATATTTTTGAAAATTTAAACCATCAGGAATAATTATATTTAATATTTCGAATGTTTTCTACAGGTTTTTGAAATTGGAACTGATATTATAATGAACTGAAATATGTTTTTTACCTTGCGAATGAGATGTTTATTTTCAATAAAAATAAAATGTATAATTATTTTGCTTGAGGAAAAAAAAACTCAATCGTTTTCTTAAGTTACTTGATTTATAGACATCTTTTATCGTTAGTGAAGTAAATACAAATTAAAATATAATTTTTGTTACAGAAATTGTTCCTTGAACTACTTTGCTAAAATTTAAAAGATTTATCTTTTAAAATTAAGTTTTTATATTATTAAGTAAATTACTTTTTAAGTATTTTACAAAAATTTTAAGATTTGAAAATCTTTTGAGTAAGATTTACTGTTTTTTGTATCACTCTTAAAAAACATGCTTTTTCTATATTTTATACATTCTCAGAAAAATCAGTTCAACTTTGAGCATCGGTTCCAAAACCATAAAAGCGTGATAACTTGCTTCAACCTTAATAAAATGCTAGAAAGAGCCGAATAATGGTTTATTAGTGCGTTGAACCACGATTCAATTCAAATTTGCTGTAATTTTAATATGGTGAACCATGTTACCATAATTCTTAGATTTGATTACTCTAAAGTTCAATTGCAACTTAATTTTATTTAATGCATTCATATTATTGTTTAACACAATGACATTCGTACAATGAGTCAGTTTTTATTATTATTTTGCAAGCCAAATTGTATTTTGAAAATTCAATCACACCATGGAACTCAGCTAAAATATAACAATAAATCAAGGGTAATTTAAGATATGTATTTTGCGTAGTAAATTACAATATACTTACTATTTTGCTTTGTGAATGTCTGTGAGTTATCTATTAAAATTGACCATATATTTTAAAAGCAAATTTATTTTTAATTTAAACCTTACAAATCAGTCGAAAGAGTAGTAAATATTAGGAAGCTTAGAAAGTAGAGAATTTTTCTCAATTTTCATAAGCGGGGATATTTAAAAGTTGATGTCTTGAACTTTTTTTAAATGTTTCTCGTTCATAATAAAATGAAAGAAACTATAAAAAAGCGCATTTTTATTTAAGGAACTTCCATGTAAAAGGATCGGAATTAAAAGAAACTTTTTTTGTCTGAATAGTGCTTTAATTTTTATCAGATTTCTCTTCGTAAAAAAGACAGTTTATCTCTTTTACTTTATTTATAAGCTTCAAAAAGATATAACAACAATAACATATGACAAGGAAGAGAAGACCCAGAACTATTTCGAGAACAATGCAGCAGTAATATCGAAACGAAAAGTGGCGGCGGAAAATAAGGATAATTCGCCTAAAAAATGATAGGAATAAAAATCCATCCAATATGAATTGGGCGAAATGGGAAAGGAATAAATATTTGTTTAAAGAGATAGATCTTGCGTGAAAAAGATTATATATATATATATATATATATATATATATATATATATATATATATATATATATATATATATATATATATATATATAATTATTATTAACAATTTATTATTATAGTTTTTAAACTATTATTAATAATTATTAATAGGTTAATAAAAATTAATAATTTCCTCCCCCCTTTTTTCGGATATTTTTTTTCTCCGGATTTTATTACTTTTATTATTATTACTTTTCTTTGTCCCTTTTTTATTGTTCTGTAATTTTTTCCACATTTTCTCTACATTTTGAACCTATTTTATAAGTCCCATTTACTTAAATAAAACTTATTCTCTTAAAAAAACTTATTGTTTTTCTTAATTTTCTTCGTTTTTTCCTTATTGTATATATATATATGCGTGCATCAACAAACACTCAGATAAAAAGTAATTTTCAGTTTTATTTTGATTAATTAATGAAGGCTTATTTAAAGGATAAATGATTTTTTCAAAAATCTTTAGCTTGTTCCGTTTTAAATGTCTCAAAAGAAATTTCTAAGTGACAGTCAATATTATTTAAACTATTAATAACATGCTCCTCTACTAAATCAGTAAGTGGCAAAATTAATTCAGAGTCATCAGAATTTAATGCTGGTTGATTTAATTTAGGATCAGGAGACTGTCAAAAACAATGAGCTAAAACAGTGTCACGATCAGGTAAAAACACAAAATTGAATGAACATTAGCAAGGAGCCAAAAAAGCCAGGTTAAAGCAAGGAGCCAAAGAGTCATTACATCAGCAGGTGGAGTTATTTTACGTTTTATTGGTAAACTGTTCATTATACAAATATGATTTTAACACCTTTAAAAATTTGCAAAAAGTTCTATTTTTGTAGCGAATAATTTTTCTCTGATTTAGATAATGCTGAAGCAGGGCAAAATGGGGCAGTCTGAAACTTCTAATCCATATGTATTAAGGAAAAATTTCTTATTTAAATCAGGTAATTGCACAAATGTTTTAGAGGCATGGTGCAGTGCATCAAAAGCTTCCCGTTGTTCAGTGGTCCATTTAAATTTACATTGTTTAAAATAAACTATAGTTACAACTGCCATTAACTCTGCAAAATTTGATGACGATAAAATCCAAATGCACTTATAAACTTCTTTACTTGTGAAGTAGCAAATTTTGTGATTTCGGCAATGTTAGAGGAAGTTATATACATTTATATAAAATTGCAACTAAATCTTTGAAGAAAACACATTTATTTGGATTTTAAGTTATGTTTTATTTAATGAGGATTTTAAGTAAGGCTGAAATTCAGTAGATTAACTCTTTAAATGAATTTGCTCCTATCAAGAAATCATCTTGGTAAGCGTGGATTCCTTTAATACCTTCAGCACTTCTTCGATAATTAAATCAATCAAAGCTTGAAAAGTATTTGCTGTCGTTTTTAAGGCAAAAGACGAGTCGTCTGTTTGCAAAATATTCAGAAGGAGTTGTGAACGTTAAAATGTCTTGTAGGTGGTAGGTGTAGAGGGAGTAAAATTTATCTATAAGCCACCCGGATATCAAGTTTTGAAAAATAAAGATATGATGAGACTTCATTTATGATAGTACTAATTTATGTAAAAGCTAGGCAGAGCTTTCTACAACTGAAAGTCTTAAGTCTAATTCAAGCTTATATTTAGGTTTACTATTGCTATTGTCACAGGAATTTTTCTTTTTAACTAAGACGAAAGGAGCAGCCTTGTGGTTAATATGCCAATGAATTATACCTGCTTCCATTTACTCATCTAATTCCCGTTTTATATCATCTCTCTCAAAGCATTAGGTATTTCAAAACATTACGTTTTAATAGCATTATTATTTTTTAAAGTTTGGGAAAGAGTTACACAATCAATACAATTAAGCGTCTTGATAGTTTTGGAAAAATATAGCGTTTAAATATATAGCTTTGAAAAAGCAGCAAAATTTCTTGAAGTATTTGTTTTTGATTTGCGGTTAAATGATCTGAGTCAAAATCAGTAGGTTTTGATTCCTTTTTTCTTAAACTTACAATTTCTTCAGAAGCAGTAAATAAATTGCACTTTTTTGCAGAATTTGAGAGTGGTTTAGCCCGAGCCTGCCTCTGTACAGAGATGTGTAAAAGGGGACATCGTAGACTTCCTCGCATATTCTATAGTAAGATATATTTGAAATGCGTTGCTACTTCATAGTCAATCTAATATTAATTCATTCACTTAATTAAAAGAATTGTTAATAGATGAATTTCTAGTTAACTATAATTCAGCGGAAATTCATCAAATCTTACAAAATTGTAAAAAGTGTTCGCATGAACATGTGCAAGAATATTTTATAAAAATTAAAAGAAATTGAAAAGTAACATGAAATGAGAGGAGAAAGTAACATGAAATAAAGAAGAAAATTCGAGTATGAATTGTATGAAATGTTAAACTGAGATTAACAATCAACTTGACATAGAGTACAACATTTACTTGTGTCAGGATAGATAGAAAGTAACACGAAATAAAGAAGAAAATTCGAGTTGCATGAAATATTAAACTGAGATTAATAATAAACTTCACATATGGTATCGAAATTGTTAAAAGTTGTGAAGAGATAAATTTGACCCAAACAAAAGAAAAATTAACAAACAAGAGTGACTTGGTTAGATCGACTAAGTTTCTAGTTCTAAACAACGACCTAAACTGTGCAATACTGGGGATACAATTTATATTCGATGCTGCGATGCAAATTGTTTTCCAGGAAAACTAATTACATTCTCACCTCTATAAAGTTTATGCTCATATATTTGTAGGTCATAAAAGATTATACTCATTAAAAATATTACTTATAATAAATATTAATTCTAGAATACTTGATCTGATATTCTCATTAAATAAACTAACTCCTTTCTTTTTTAACCTTGAATGCGTGAATTGTTATTTATCTTGTAGACATGTTAGCCAAATAAACAATTAGGATTGACATAGATTTTATAATTCTCTGATAGAAACATAGTAATTTGAAATATAAAAAGTTGTTCTCTTCAGTGTTATGACTACACCAGAAAAATATAAAGAAAACATGGAAAGGAATATAATAAAAATTAATGAAGAGAGAAGAAGAATAAATATTAAAATAAAATATTTTAAAAAATATTTAAAATTTTTTTATTTAAATTTGTTTTATTAATAATTTTTTTTATTTAATACAACTTTTTTAGTTTTTAGCTATTTCTTTACAACAAAAATTATAATGTTATCTAATTTGTTAAAGGAATTAATTTATTACTACAAATCCCGAAAGCAAAAACAAATTTTCGATAGATTTGGTAGTTTTAAAAGTAAAATAATTTAAAACTCCTGTTTATATGCAAATATTGAATTTGGATTGTTTTTAGAGTTTTTATATATTTTTAGCTTCCACTATCTCAATGAATTTTGTAACATTTTCTTGCATTTTACATTCAAATTAAAATTTATTGCATTTTAAATTCAAAAAAATATTTCTCCTTACATTTTTTAAATGAAATTAAGGTTGCTCTGAATTTTTAATTTCCACAAAATATACTTAAAAATCGATACTCTTTTTGTTTTGTAGTATATATATATATATATATATATATATATATATATATATATATATATATATATATATATAACCTATTAATAATTATTAATAATAGTTTAAAAACTATAATAATAAATTGTTAATAATAATTATATATATATATATATATATATATATATATATATATATATATATATATATATATATATATATATATATATATATATAATGGGGCTCTGAATTTTTAAATATGTGTTTTAAGTGAAGCACCAATAGTCAGTAAATCATTGCCAGAAAGCCAGAAATCACTTGTGTTATACTAAAGGTTCTGTTTAAGGACTATTCCAGAATACTGAAAAATATTTGAGATTTTACTTTGTTTAAATAGATGCTGAAACGTAGAAAAAAGATATGATCTTCAAAAAATAATTTTTTCTGTTTGAAGAATTTCCTCAAAAATTAAACTATTTCACGAATGCAAGTAAATTTAAAGCTAAAATTATGAATATTAATTTTTATGCTATTTAGAAATAAAGAATTCTTTTGAAGTTAAACAATGTCAAGATAAAAAAGAAAGAAAATCTTGGCCAAATTAAAATACTGTTGCTTAAAGCAAAACTTATCCATGAATAATTTCAATTTTAATGAATATTTCATATATACACTCCTCAAAAGTGAAATTGTAACACCAAGAAATAATGCACGTAGCGTCACTATGTGCATTATTTCTTGGTGTTGCAATTTCACTTTTGAGGAGTGTATATATATATATATATATATAATAAATTCAAGAAAACGCTAAGAAAGTTAAGAAAAACAATAAGAAAATAAGAATACAAGAATATACAAGAAACAATATAAGAATAAGAATAGAACAATAAGAACAATTTTTCAAATTAATGGAATACCACAGGGATCTAATTATTCATCTCTCTTAGCTAACTTATTTTTGAATTATTATGAAAAAAATTATACTCTGAGTATTAAATTTGTTTTTAGATATATTGATGACTTAATTATCTTTAATTTCCAAGATTTTACTGTTTTATTGAGTGATATATACCCTGAGGAATTAGTCTTACTTCGTAATCATGATGATAATATTAATTTCAATTTTTTGGATTTGGGTATAATGAAAGTTGAAAATATCTGCTTTGTTGATTTATACGATAAAAGAAATGATTTTAATTTTAATATTAATAAACTAGTTACTTGGAATTCTAATGTTTCTAGGAGCATCTATTTAAATACCACTTTTAATGAAATGAACAGAATTAAAAGAATATGTAGTAATATTTATTTATCCAAAAAACAAATCGATAAACTCTTTCAAAATCTGATAAAAAACAATAGATACCCAACTAATGTAATAAAATTTTATATAAAATCATTGAATTAATCGTATATTTTGGTGGATATATTTACTAAACATTTTTTCGTTAATTTTTATGATTTTCCCATGTGCAAATCCATTTCAGGCCAAAATTCATTGCCAAAATTATTTACTAAATAATTTCTTTGTTAATTTATATAATTTTTCCATGTGCAAATCCATTTCGGGCAAATCCGTGGATAAAATTGTTTGCTAAAAATTTCTTTATTAATTTATACAATTTTCCATGTGCAAATCCATTTCGGGCAAATCCGTGGTTAAAATTATCTGCAAAAATTTTTTCTTTGTTAATTTTTCCATGTGCAAATCCATTTCGGGCAAATCCGTGTTAAAATTATCTATTAAAATTTTTTTTCTTTGATGATTTAAATAATTTTTCTATGTGCTAATCCATATCGTGCAAATCCGCGGCTAAAATTACTTGCAAAGCAGGCAATTTATGTTTCTCTTTTCTATTTTATATTTTTTCTTAAATAAACATCTATCTTCTAAAACTATTTATGATCAATTTTTAAAATTATCCAGTATAATATTACCTTGCGCACATCCATTTCGGGCCCATCCTTGGTAACTAACAAATCAAAACTCATAATAACAAATCACTTCAGCAGTGCAGTAAGAACGACACTTTAAAACCCTCTTGTTACACTCAATTGGCGCTTTTGTTTTCATATTTTGTAATCTGGCAATCTTTCTGCGAAAACATTTTTAAATCATTCTTGAAAAATATCCGTCCATGTAAGTTGTTATGATTTTGCTACTCGCTTTATAGTCCATCTTTTTAATGTTTTTTCTTTTTATTTTATTTTATTATCTGTTTTTACATGTTATTTTTACTTATTATGATATATTTTATTTGTAGTTATTTTATATAAAAAATTTTTTTGAGTGCTCCTCACACTATTGTATTAATATATTTTGCTTTGGCTTTATTGATACAATATCAGAAAGCACTCTGTTTTGCGGATATAATCGTGTGGGCTGAAGAAAAGATTATATCTTTTTTTTCCGGCTTTTTTTCCGGTTTTTTAATTAACATTTCATTTTTTTTTTTTTTTTTTAAATAAAATGTTGTTTGTTATTTTTTACTTATTATTTCCCACCCCCCTTTTTTCATATGTCTATAATTTTTCTTTGTTTTATTCTTCATCTTGAACTTATATATATATATATATATATATATATATATATATATATATATATATATATATATATATATATATACCAATTCTCGAATAATGAGAAAGATTTATTTAAATCTCAAACAAAATACAAAATGTTATAAAAAAATTGTTTATGTATTGTTTATTTGTTGCTTTTGTTTCACTCAAAAGAGATCCCGAAAGAAAATTATGAATACGTATTGAAGAAACCGTGAATCTTAGCAATGTAAACGAACTCTGATGCCATGCGTTAACAATTCAATTTAGTACATATAATAAATAAATTAACACGTTTTTAGAAGTGCGCAATTTAATTAACAATGATTAAGCTTTTAACTGAATTAGACAAAAAATTATTCAAAAGGACGTAAACAAGTTTTAAACTAGTCATTTAAAACACACAAAACTCCGATAAAAATGTTAATTAATTATAAATTAATATTCCGTTCTAAATATTTTCATTATACATGGAATGTCATTACACGGAACAGTCAGAAACTGTTTTTAGCATTGAAAAGCAGGGTCATAACCCAGGAAATACTTTCGAGTTTTTGTACTTACGCAAAGATTCTTGTTAAGGACTTCTTTCTTCTGAAGATTTCTTTTTTCTCTGAATAGTGCAAACAAAAAAAAGCTTTCCATAATGAAGAAAAAATTTTGATATTTTATTATGACTTTTTTTCTGTCTGTGAAGTCGCTAATTACTAACATGGTTAAGGTACGGCAATTTTTAAACTGGGATTCGCTCTTGGATAATTACTAGAGGATAGTAAAGAAATAATTGCTGCATATCAAAACTATTGTGGACAGTTATATAATTAGTTAACCCTTAGCGATTTTGACAGCTCAATGTTGCTATTATATTTAGATTAAAAGGAAGAAACTTCTTAAGGCATAAAAATAACTTAAGAATATGGTGTTCAAAGCGATGATTCTGAAGATAATCAAGCATTTCACATATTTTTACCCTATAATGCTAAAATGGGCGCATTTCCTATAATTTAAATTTTTTTTATTTTTAAATTTTCCATAAAAATATCTGTAGAGTTATCTATAAATAAATATCTTTTCACGTACATAAAAATTCAATCGTTGATTTGCTGGGAATATTTTGTGTCGTCAGCGCAGATGTAAATAAAGCAAAGCTTGAATCGTCTTACTTTTCAAAACTATAAGACCAATATTTTCTCTGAATTTATTTAATGGTTGAAATTGATACAACATTATTACTCCTTTCCCACGTGGACCTCAGTTTACAGCGCACAATTTAGATATTTTATTAATATTCCTTAAAATCATTATCTGTAAATGGTTTAATCAAGTAATTATTTATGTTGGGACATTTCACAGTAAAGTGCTAAGCATTCTCAGTTTACTTACCTGTTAACTTTTTTAAAATAGCTTTTATTTGTATTGTGTAGCCTTTTAGTTATATTATTCTATTTTTTCAACCTAGTCAATCAGTAAATTCATTTTCAATAATTAATTTAGCATCACAAAATTATGCTGTAATTGATACAACATTATTACTCCGTTCTCATAAGGACCTTGGTTTATAGCACACAATTTAGATATTTTATTAATATTCTTTAAAATCATATAAATGGTTTAATCAATCAATTATTTATTTTGGGACACTTCACAGTAACATTTTAAGCATACTTAGTTTTTTTTCACTGTTAACTTTTTTAAAATATTTTTATTTGGAGTATGCACCCTTTTAGCACTATTATTCTATAATTTGCAACTGAGTCAATCAAAAATTCCACTTTCAATAATTAATTTAGCATCACAAAAATATGCTGTATTTGATACAACATTCTTATTCCGTTCCCACATGGACCTCGGCTTACAACATACAATTTAGATAATTCATTAATATTCTTTAAAATCATTATCTGTGAACACTAGAAAGACTGAAATACCTATATTGTCCAAAAGCAGTCAAAATGACTGCAATGTGAAAGAATAACTAATGTATAAAAAAAATTGTTTAAAATTAATTTTTAATATTTTTTTTATTATTTTCAGTTATATAACAAGTTATTAGTAAATATTAACAATACAAAAAATTATATGTTGTACAAAAAGTCACAACATTCTAAGAAATTGTGTGATCATTGTTTTTCTAATTGAAATTAAAAAGCAGTCAAAATGACTTCCTTGGGCTATCTATCTAGCGTTAATGGTTTAATCAATTAATTATTTATGTTGGGACATTTCACAATACAATTTAAACATACGTAGTTTTTTTGTTAACTTCTTTAAAATATTTTTTATTTGGATTACGTACCGTTTCAGTAATATTATTATATATTTTTCAACTAAGTCAATCAGTAAAGCCACTTTCAATAATTAATTTAGCATCACAAAACTATGCTGTATTTGATACAACATTATTACTCCGTTCCCCCATGAACCTCAGTTTACAACACACAATTTAGATAATTTATTAATACTCTTTAAAATCATTATCTGTTAATGGTTTAATCAATAAATTATTTATTTGGGACATTTCACAATAAAATTTTAAGCATACTTTATTTTTTGTTAACTTTTTTAAAATATTTTTTTATTTGGATTACGTACCCTTTCAGTAATATTATTATATTTTTTTCAACTGAGTCAATCAGTAAGTCCACTTTCAATAATTAATGTAGCATCACAAAATTATGCCGTAATTGATACAACATTATTAATCCGTTCCCATATGGACCTCGGTTTATAGCACACGATTCAGATATTTTATCAATATTCCTTAAAATCATTATCTGAAAATGGTTCATGGTTTAATCAATTAATTATTTATTTTGGGACACTTCGCAATAAAATTTTAAGCATACTTAGTTTTTTTTTCACTGTTAACTTTTAAAAAATATTTTTTATTTTTATTACGTACCCTTTTAGTAATATTATTCTATTTTTTTCAATTGAGTCAATTAAAAATTCCTCTACCAATAATTAATTTAGCACCACAAAATTATGCTGTAATTTAAAGAATTAAAAACTTACTTCAACATGGGACAAAGCGCTGTTATCCCGTGGAGTTATCATAGTATCACCTATTCCACTATCAGGAGATGGTAGATCCACAGTCAAAGTTGGCAGATTTCCTTTATAATTAGCAACTTGCCTGATATAGCGATCAACAAGCGTACTTGTATTAGAAGTATCCGAATAAGCAGATATACCATTAGTTTGCCGAATTTGTTCGGTGTAATAGTCAGTAAGTCCTCGGTATTCCGGTGAAGTAACCATATACACATTTGGGGATTGGCCTGCATACTGTAGATTCCCGGAAAACTGAGCTGCTAAGGACTCATAACCTTGAGCTAAGACATGACTGGTAATCACAGAACTAGCAGGTTCCCCTTTTACTTCATCAGACATTGACTCCTGCTTTACATGAATCATTGGAAGTGGTGACAAAGGTCTCTGAAGTCTGTCGTCTGTCGAGGAATTGGTTATGATGTTTGAGGATTTGTGCACAATTCCACTTGTTGGAACGATTAACTCCTCAGTATCGTTTGGATCTTCTTGTTTTACAATGTTTTCTCTCAAATAGAGCTCAACTTCTTGGGGAGTTAATTCGTCGACGAATTTTCGATTCTTTAGTATATCTGCTGCTTGTGATTGAAGTAAATGCACGGGGATTGAAGAGGATACATTACCATTGCTGAAAACACTGTTTTGACTATTTGACACTGAATTGGCAACCCTGAAAAAAATAATAACAAAATTATCTGGAGAAGAAAAAAAAAGTTTTTTTTAATAGAAGCAGTTTTTTAATAAATTAATTTATTTTCAAGCACTAATTTTGATTAATTGTTTAATTCTAAATTATGGCTTTGTTCTATCGGGATATTGCTTACTTTTAACGTGGTTTTAGTGAATAAACTGATGATTTTTGTTGTTGAATGATTATTTTCTTGTATCAATTGTAAAATTTGATCAAAAATAATGCAGCACTGACTATTATTTTTATGTGAAGGTTCATAGAGTAACCCCTTGACATAAATTCTTGTTTGACTAATTTTGCACATTTTAATGTGCAAAATTAGTCGAACAAGAATTAATATCAAGAATTAATATCAATATTAATATCAAGAATTAATATCAATTATTTATTCTTGACATTAATTATTAATAATATCAAGAATTAATTATTAATGCTTGGTATTAATTATTAATTAATTCTTGATATTAATTATTAATCGATATCAATTATTAATTCCTGATGTTAATTCTTGATATTAATTAATATTAATATCAAGAATTAATATAAAGAATTAATATCAATTATTATGATTTGGATAAAAAAAAAATTTTATCCCACTCATAATATACTGCCTTTGTAATAAAAAATATTAATGCTTTAAATTTCTGAAATTTATTTAAGATAATAATTTAACTACATATAAAAAATTAAGTAGTCAAGGAATTAAGTAAATTAAGTATAATATAACTAAATCATTATTACATAAATTGTGAAGTACAGCATTATTGTATAACAAATATATTAGTGATGATACAACTTTGTAACTAAAGTCGATAACTTAACTTTGGTTTTGATCAATAATTTAATTTAAGGCCTTGGACAATAACTTAACTTTAAAATTTTTTTTTACAATTAGTAAATTTTATAGTAATTAAATTATATCGATTAATTAAATGTTAGATTTATTTATAGACAGATGTTGGACAGGAATGTTTCTTAATTATAAATAAAAACATAAAAAACTACTTTAAAATGTTGCGTTTAAAAATACAAATGTTCTTTTTTTTTTTTTTTTTTTTTGTAATGTGTTTGTCACATACGACAGTAAATGTTTCATAGTAAGGAGAAAAACATAAAATTATACAGTTAACATTTAAATGGTGATAATCGTAAAACAAAATTTAATTGAAAGGCATTTTCTTCAATGATTGATTCTTGAAATGATTTCACAAATGCAGAAGTTATGATAAAACTATGTTCTATTTCAGATAACGTCTTAGTCAATAACTTTAGTTAAAAAAGAAAGTGTTTTAGATTTGTTTGATTTTTAGATAAATTACTTTACATTGGTCAGCCAAATTCTAATTGAAATTATATCAAAATATGGAAAAGGAAAGATTTTAGGTTTTATCATATTGGTGTAAATATTTAATACATTGTTAGAAATTTTGAAGAATAATAAGGAGCTACCACAATAAGGTATTAATTGAAACCAATTCTTCTTGAACTTTAACTCACGATAATATGATTCAGTTCAACTTAATTACAACATCGTTCAACTGAAAATCGCATTACAGTTGAAGCAGTATAATTTAAAGTAAGTGTTAATATGGAACAATTTTATCAATAGAAATGTCTTTTTTATGAAATTGTTCTATTTAAGCAGAAATGTTTGTTATCTTACAGAAAAACGTAATTAATTATAAAAAAGGCAGCTGATTTTGGTCTAATTGTAAAGAACAGTCTTATCTTCAAAAAACACTTAGTCCAAAACCTTTCATGTCATTAGTCAACGGTCAGTAACCTTATGTCAGAAAAGGACTTTTCACTTTTTAATCTTCAGGCAGTAACAAACATGTCATTAAAAACCTAACACAATATATTTAAATTTCAAAATCCTCAATGTATCAATTTACACCTTGATTCGAAACCAGCTTTGCTGTTTAATGTCTTAACGACGTTTTTCAACAAAATGGGCCAAGGTGCAATAAGAAAAAAAAAAGAAAAAGAAAATTTATCAAGTAAGTAGAATTGTTTGATAATGAGTGCGGGCGTTTGTTAATTCTTTCTTTTACAACTTTTTTTTTCTTCATTTACCGCTAGTAATAGGTGTTTTAGTTTTTGAAGTTCGTTGTTCGGAAACGTCCTCGATCATAAAGTTAGATCGCTGTCCGGATTGCAGACAAATGAATTATCCTGTTTCCTACTGAACTCGTTTTAACATCGTTTTCTTAATGGCACTTATAAAGCAATGATGTCAGTTAATAAAGCGGTAGCTCTGAATAATTTCAAAGACGATCGTAATAATATCCTAAATGTCTTGAATGGGCTTTTTAGTGATGGAACAATTAATTAAAAAAAATGTGAAAAAAAGCTTCCGTCAATTTCTACATGGAAGAAATTTGCAGCTTTGCAGACATGTTGAGTATGAAAGTGGTAAATCAAAAACTATTTTTTAATAATATTTTTTTTCCTATTTCTGCATGTAATAGGCGTTTCTGTTTGGTGTTTTCTTTTGTTTTCGGAAACGTCTTCGATTACAAAGTTTGGTCGTTGACCGGTACTTACAACTTACAGATAAGTAAATGAATTATCTCGTTTTCTATTTAACTCGTTTTAACATCGTTTTCTTAATGGCACTTATAAAGCAATGATGTCAGTTAATAAAGCTGTTGTTCTGCAGGATTTCAAAGACGATCGTAAGAACATCTTAAATGTCTTGAAAAGGCTTTTTAGTGATGGAACATTGTATCTTAAAAAATGTGAAAAAGAGTGTCCGTTAAAATTCTGCTTAGAAGAAATTTTGCAGCATGTAAAATATTACTTTATAAGTGGTAAATCAAAAACTTTTTTTTTCAAAAATATATTTTTTTCTCTGCGTGTAATAGGCGTTTCTGTTTTTTCTCTTCTTTTTTCCGGAAACGTCTTCAATTACAAAGTTTGGTCGTTGTCCGGAACTTACGACTTGCAGATAAATAAATTAATTAATTATCTTGTTTTCTATTTAACTCGTTTTAACATTGTTTTCTTAATGGCACTTATAAAGCAATGATGTTAGTTAATAAAGCGGTTGTTCTGTAGGATTTCCAAGACGATCGTAAGAATATTGTTCAATATCTCAAATATAGCGCCAACTTGGCATCTTTGTCTCAGCATCCTCGCCACCGTTTGTTGTAACCCTAATCAGTTGAAAATTAGTTGTTGATCTTATAGCATGAGCGTGCTCGTAGCACCAATCATAATAAAATCTTAGATACAGTCCATATCTATTTTAATCATTTGTCAACAAACGAACCAGCATAGAAATCAATCAATTGGTATCGAACTAATTATCTTAAATGTCTTGAAAAGGCTTTTTAGTAATGGAACAATTAATTTTAAAAAATGTGAAAAAAAGTGTCTGTTAAAATTTTGCTTATAACAAATTTTGCAGTATGTATAGTATTACTTTATAAGTGGTAAATCAAAAACTTTTTTTTTCAAAAATATTTTTTTTTCTATTTCTGCATGTGATCGGCGTTTCTGTTTCGTTTTTTTCTTTTATTTTCGGAAACTTCTTCTATTATTAAGTTTGATCATTGTTGGGAACTTGAGACTTGAGATAAATAAATGAATTATCTTGTTTTCCATTGAACTCATACTCATTTTCTTAATGACACTTATAAAGCACTGATGTCAGTTTCTAAATCAGTCTCTCTTTTGGATTTTAAAGAAGATAATGGAATGACATAAAAAGATTTTTGAGCCATTGAGAAACTAGTTTAAAGATTAACATTTTCCTAAACACAGAAAAAAAAATTGTTAAAATTTCCGTGGAAAAGTTTTATTGCTTTCCTCAAATGTAAAAGAAAACCTTTAAATTAATGTCTTATATACCTTCGATGAATAAATAAATAAAATTTCACTATAAGAAAACTAATTCAAATCTTTATGCACACGCAAACAGATAAATAATTAAAAAATTAAGAATAATTTTATACTTTAAGAAGTTTTTGTTTATTTTATTTTAATAATGCTTTTATTTAAAATAAATTTTTATTTCCGAATTAAATAAAACAAATGAAGCCACTTTTTGAGCAATAAGCAATTCTAAAACGATAGTTCAGGATTTGCAAAAAATTTGACAGGTATTGTAGGGAGATTCAATATTTTAATAAAAAGAAAATATTCTCTAATCATATTCTGATTTTGTGCAAGATTTTCCTATAACATTGAATGGCATCAACTTAAAATAGAAAAAGAAATCTATAAACCGGTTGTTGCACTATGAATCAGTTATTTAGTGGTATCAAATAACCATTAATCATTAAATCCTACGCATTATATTCTTCCCTTTTAATTGTCTACCTGAGCAGAGTAAATACAGCTTATATGGAATACAGCTTAAATTTTAATTTGAAATCGGTTCCACAATCGAAATAATTACTTTTTTTAATATTATTGATAACTTTGTTTTTAATAATAATTTTATCTATTTGTACTGTAAAACATTCTTCTTTAAAATAAAGCGATTTTTTTAAATGAAATACTTTTTTCATTTATGCTATATACTTAGGTATAGATAATTGTTTTTTGTTTTTAAAATGTTTCTATTTTTTAGGAAAAAAAAAGTGATGGAATGGATGAAAAATGTAAGGAAAAATTAATGGGGCGACTGTTAGCTACAAAAAATCATTTCGAAAAATCAACATTTTCGAGAAAGGATTTTTGTTTTTGGACTCGCATGCTATTACGCACTTTTAAACTCGAGTACGTTTTTTTAAAAATGAATAACTAAATGCACTTGATTTTCCAACCACCAAATCCGAATATTTTCTTAAACAAAATCAATTAAATTTGAAAGAGAAAAAAAAGTTTCATTTTAACATAAAATTCAAGGGAAACATTCAAAAATCCCATTTTTCTTACCGATTTGGATAAAAAAAGGATAAACTATATATTACTATTATTTTTAATTTTTATATTTTTATAAACGTCAACCCAATTTTTGGGTTTACGACTTCTATTTTTCAACTCCGTAGCCTTGTACTTTCGAACTAAATCCAGAAGACAAAGGAACTCCTTAATCAAGTATTGGGAGTAATTTGCCTTCGTGAAAGACTTCTTGATGGAACTAACCCCAATTTGCGTTACATGGAGATGAAGACCGCTAGAACAGTCCACAATTAGCCTGACAGCAAGGGGACTCCAACCCAGGATCCGTCTACCACTGAGGATATTTCACGTCAGCACTGTGATTGGTGCAAGCCGGATGCGGAATTAGTATCGACTGGGATTCGAACCCGGTTCGTTTCATTAGAAGGTGAACGCTCTATCCCCTGAGCCATCGCGGCTCTACGCGCCGTTATGTCAAGCACAGTTTTTTTTCACCAAATTGTTCTTTAGTATTGTGTCCAGATAGACTTCGTAAGTCTTCGAACTTTCCACTATAACAGCATAATAGATAGTAACCCCTTATTGCTTCTAACTGAAACATTATCCTAAGAAAAATGAAAACGTTCATTCATATATATATATATATATATATATATATATATATATATATATATATATATATATATATATATATATATATATATATATATATATATGTGTGTGTGTAATACAAAAATTAAATACTTTTGTATTAATAAAAGCATTAAAACTTCATTCGTTTTCATAAAATATCTTTAGTAAAGGATAAGGGTAGAAATTCTATTTTGGGACTTCAAGGCTAAAAACATGCCAATGAATAATAATTAGATTTATACTTCAAAAGAGAAGTTATTTTAAGATCTTTCACCTCCATATAAGGAAAGATTAAACGATTTGCTATGAGTAATAAATAAATTGATGAGGCGTAAGAATACAGAAAAAGGCAATAGTGACTGACCTCTTCACAACTTGTAATCATCCTATAAAACGCAGGACCGAGTGTTTTTGCGTGGCTTTTTGGTTGTTTATCATGCTTAAATAAAGTCCGTCAGCTTAGACGGGACATGGGCCTCCCCCCATCTCCAGCGGGAGGAGGCTAAGATGTGTATGCTTTCACCATCGCTTCTAAATAAAAATGACTATGCACAACATGGACTCGTTAATCATGCTGCTTTGACTACTAATTAACTAAAAAATAACGCTGTGGATACACCGTTATTTCATATATATATATATATATATATATTAAATTTAAAGTATAAAATGAGAACTACATGTTTAGGGAGTATATAGCGGGACATTCATCCATAAGGCACAGTTAGTTCTACACATGGGAGTCAGAAACTATTCGTTAACGAGAAATTCAAAAATTTCCTGATTACGTAAGAGAAGATGGGTTTCGTGAGCAGTCAAAACAACAGAATACCTAAGTAATGACGTATTGTTTGACGTCATTACAGTCGTCAGGCTCGGTCAGAGTGATTTAACCCAATGTAATTTCCAGTTCTAATAATGGTTCCTAGTTAAGAGCCTTGCGGCTAAGGCGTGCACCGTATAAAATGAACGCTCCAATAATTGACATTCTTTCTCATCCACTTATTGATCAACTCCACCTACATATCGTCACCTCCAATCCACGCCTACAACTTGATCTACATGCGTAGGCATCTTTTCACTTTAACTCTCAGTTTTTCCCCCATTCATATTCAAGGCTATTAACCTTTCTACTTACCTTCTTGAGAAATTGGTAAGATCATTTTCTATTCCTTAAGATTTGAAAGAAGAAGTGGTATGAAACGGGTGGAGAGCGGGTTAATATTAAATAACAAGAAGTTTTTTAAACCGAAATGGCAGATATAAATGTCGTCGAATTAAGTAAGGAGTGTAACGCTCAAACAGAGACTCTATTGTCTGATTTTTTTTATTTTTAACAATGATTTATCCAATTATGGAAATAATATTGTAATAAAATAGTAGAATATATTCTCCGATTTTGTGTTTATGTAGAAAAGAATGAACAAAATCCTCCCACGAAATTGTTCAGGATTTTATTTTTCCTTAATTATTTTCTTATCTCTGGTTGTAATTAAAGTGTAGGCTAGTAGCTTTGCCCTACACAGAGAGACCATAGCTAGGTGCAGTAGTAGACTCGTGCAATAAAATAAGTTGTCTGAAGCACATTTTTGACACTAACTTGATAAGTTACTTGATAAGTTACGTAAGCACATTTTTGACACTTTTGAGCTCCCTTCGTGTCAACAAATGTAAGAAAATCACAGTGCTTACGCCCAAAATTTTTTTGGAGTGAGTTGAACAACATCGTTTAAATTTGCTGCAATATGAACTTGGTAGAACCACATTATTGTACTTATTAAAATTTATTACAGGATAACATGGTTCAACTTAATACCTAATCAAGAAAGCAAAATTTTGCACAGTATTATGGTTCAAAGTACCGACATTTTTATTCAAAAAGCCACTTTTTGCTGAATGAAAGAAAGACTCAAAATAGAAGAAAAAATCAAAATAATATAAATAAAATATGAATGGCTAGGAAGAAAAACTTAAAATAGAAGAAATATCAAAATAATATAAATAAAATATGAATGTCTAGGTAGAAAGACTCAAAATAGAAGAAAAATCAAAATAATATAAATAAAATATGAATGTCTAGGTAGAAAGACTCAAAATAGAAGAAAAATCAAAATAATATAAATAAAATATTAATGTCTAGGTAGAAAGACTCAAAATAGAAGAAAAATCAAAATAATATAAATAAAATATGAATGTCTAGGTAGAAAGACTCAAAATAGAAGAAAAATCAAAATAATATAAATAAAATATGAATGTCTAGGTAGAAAGACTCAAAATAGAAGAAAAATCAAAATAATATAAATAAAATATGAATGTATGAACACTGCATAGTTGGAAAATAGGAGCAGTTCAAATATTACCTAAGGGTGGGAACTTGTGATTTGCTTATTTTTGCTTAAAGATACTTTTGAGTATGAAGAATGCTTACGATTAAAATATCATTATTTTCAAAACATTTTTTAAGCTGAAAAACAATGTTACAAGAAATTTGAATAAAACATTACAGTTGTAAAACCTTCCAATCTTTTTTTTAAAAAAAAGGTTTTAAAAAAAAGTTAGAAAATTATTTCAGTTTTAAGACAAAAGATTCCTAAACGTAAAAAATGTGTAAATAAAACTCTACTCAAAAGCTGACAAATTAAATTGAAAGCGTATATATTTATATATAAATACATTGAAAAGTTACATCATTTACTTTAAATTTTTCCTCGAATTAAATAGATTGAAGTAAAATTCAAAGTAAAAACAAGAGAGGGGCAACTTTCTTGTATGGAATCTCACAAGGGAAGAGCCAACAACATGATTATGTTATACTATTTTAATGGCAGCAAACGATTTTTGACAATGCATTCATAATGCGAAGGTCGTTGGTTCGATTCCCGCATGGGCCAAAGCTTCATTTTTGGGGCCGTGATGGCTCAAGGGATTAAGCGTTCTCCTTCCAATGAGGTGAATCGAGTTCGAATCTCAGCTATAACTGGTCTATACGAATTCCGCATCCAGTTTCCACCGACCACAGACCTCACGTAAAATATATTCAGTGGTAGACGGATCATAGGTTAAAGCTCCTTTGCCACTAGGCTAACCTTGGGAGGTTTTCGTGGTTTTCCTGTCCATGTAACACAAATGCGGGTTGGTTCCATCAAAAAATCCTCCACGAATTCAAAATTTCTCCCAATACTTGATCCAGGAGTTCCCTTGTCTTCTACATTAGGCTCAAAATTACAAGGCTACGGAGGAACATTAGTAGTCGTATACCCAAAATATTGAGTCGGCTGTTGAACTAGGGTTATAAAATTCATTCACATTAAGTGTCAAAGAAAGTAACTTACGTCCAGAAGTCAGGAAGAGATTTATCCATTTTTTCGAGTTTATAATATTCATAAAGAAGTCCCACAGGATTCTGTTCTTGTAACGAGGATCCACCAATATTTAACATGGCTGTTGTTGCCGCTGTTAAAGGATGTTCCCGAAATGATTTCCAAGCATCTTCACCATCAAGATGACGATTAATTGAAGGGGCAGTGCAAGCTGCTGTAAGTTCATCAACTAGTTCTTTATTCTTTCTAAAAAAGAATGAAAAAGAGAATTTAGGAAAAATAATGTGAATAGACTCCCAGAAAAACACAAAGCTTGTTTTTTTTAATTATGTATTTCATTTTAGAAACTTAAAAGTATACCTTCAGAAACCCCTTAAAAGTATACCTTCAGAAATGAAATTTTCAGATATTTAGTGTAGAAAGTATACCATCAGAAACTCCTTAAAAGTATACCTTCAGAAATGAAATTTTGAAACATTTAGTGTAGAATTTTTTATTTTTGAAATATAGAAGTATTGAGAGCTAATGCATTATATTTATAGATTTTAACTATTTTTAAAAGATAAAAAATTTAAATTGTTGAGGAATGAAATAATCAAAAACAGTGAGAAAAGACATTTTTATTTTAAAAAAAAGAGCATAACTTATTAGAAATATTAAATTTTTTTTAATTTTGAGGGATATATAAAGTATTGATATAGTGAATAGATAATGTATTAGACGTAAGAATTTCTAAAAAAATTTACCGTTAATATCACAATGCATTTTTAAAGACAAATATGTAGAGCATATTCATGCAAAACTTGAAGTAAGTGAGATATTTTAAGGTATCAGATTTAAAAATAAAATAAATAAAAAGATCGGGCTATATAGAGAGGCCGTGGTTTATCTTAAACTTTGCTCTAAATGAGATAGAAACAGTATTCAAATAGAATTTTGAAAGTTAATTCTTTTATTTTCAGTAAAAGTTTGATGATTTAGTCATAAATGACATAAAAAAAGCTTTAAGAAAATAACGCTTGGTCTACACTTTATAGGTGGGTAACGGTTACTCCATAGGGATGTTAGGACTTTATAGAGGGAGATTAGAAAGTACATGGGGGCTTTTTATTTGGGTAATTTTATGATTATAGAGTTGTTAGGACTTTCTATAGGGAATTGTGACAATTTAAAATTATATAAATTAAAACTACTAATACATATCATACCTTAATAATAGCTTTTGAACTCATCATTATTATTCATGCATATTTATTGGTTTAGAGACTTCCAAGCCAAAGAGTTTTAAAGCTTTCAAACTATTTCTCAAAGAGATGATGAAGTGAATGTTTCTCAAAGAGAAGATGAAGTGAATGTTTCTCAAAGAGAAGATGGAGTTAATGTTTCTCAAAGAAAAAATAGAGTGAATGTTTCTCAAAGAGAAGATGGAGTGAATATTTCTCAAAGAGAAGATGGAATGAATGTTTCTCAAAGAGAAGATAGAGTGAATGTTTCTCAAAGAGAATATAGAGTGAATGTTTCTCAAAGAGAAGATAGAATGAATGTTTCTCAAAGAGAAGATAGAGTGAATGTTTCTCAAAGAGAAGATAGAGTGAATGTTTCTCAAAGAGAAGATAGAATGAATGTTTCTCAAGGAGAATATAGAGTGAATGTTTCTCAAGGAGAAGAACGATAGAGTGAATATTTCTAAAAGAGAAAATAACATAAGAGGAAAGAAACAAAAATTATGAATTTTGTGAAAATCGGATCTGGAAATAGATTTTTTTTACTCTTGTTTTTTTTATTTTTCACTCTTACGAAATTTGGTTCGAAGTTGAACCATAATTCTTCGAAACACAATACCATGCCACAATATTGCAATTAAATTAAGTTAGAATTAATTTGCACAATAATACGGCTTAATGTGACACCATAATAACATTACCTCAAAATGGCACAATATTGTGGTACAACACGATTCAAAATTTCTGATAGTTCACAAGAGGTTGATAAAGAAAATGAAATGTGACACTAATGCACATTTCGGTAAAATTTTATTGGAAATAATCCGATTTATGATCAAAAGGGTTTTTAGAGATGCATTATAAAAAAATTTTTTTAGAGATGCATCATTTTTAGAGAAGCATTATAAATTTTTTTTTAAATAAATAAATAAAGGAAATTGTTTCTGAACATAAGTGAAGCATATGATTTTATAATTATAATGGATCTATTGATATTTTACGAAGATATATTCTAATAAATAAATTATTTCTGAATGTAATGTAGTACGTGTTTATTATTATTGATTCGAGTTGTGTATATTTATTATAAAACAAAATTATTTTATGAAGCTCATAAATAGTAAGAAATCACTTCTTAAGTAGAAAAATTCATTTGACCTTGAAGTGTACACTTTTTGCATGGTTAGTCAACAGTATCAACCACAATGTTTAGATTCTATACGAAAACAATTTGTATTTCACTATTCTTTTTTTCATTAACTTTCTCTTATTGTATTTCATTTATTTTATTATATCAGATTAAATATTTTGTTTCTGTCTACTAATTAATTTAAAGATTAACGACGCTTTTAAAAAAAGTTTTTTTCAATTTAATCAAATAATATGTTCTCTTGGAAAGTAATTCCAGAAGCTGGAACTCATGACAATAAAAAAATACTGCGCATATTGTATTGACATGCACTACGAAAAAAAAAACACCCTGTATAACTTTTGATCTCAGATTTTCACTCTAAAGTTTGGACTTCTATGTTAATTTTTCTTTTTGCGTTTTTGGTCATATTTCGAGAAAAGTCGTGCATTTAAAATTCAATTTCGCCGAAACTGTGCGACCGATTTCGTTCAGTATTTTAGTCTCATAAAATTACATTCCTTAAAATATTGTAAAAGTTTTTATACCTCACAATTCAAATGTTTGAATATTATTAAATAAAAGTAATAAATAATTATTTAAAATTACTTTTTGCTTGGAATTTTCTTTGGACGAACGAATGTGGACAATGATTTTTCGATTTCCTTAAAAAAATCTTCGAGATATGGTAAAATACGCAAAATGTAAAAGTAATATTAAGGAATTCAAACCTAAGGCAACTCTCCTGTCATAACTAATAGGACCAATTTCCCAAATTGCAGCTACCTTTCAAATTTTGAGAAATCCAAATCCGTTGGAAAAAATGTATGTTTATACAGAGAAAGAATGTTTTTGCGTCAGATTTCGTAACTTAGAATATCGTCTGCACTAATTAATTAGCATATTTGAAATTATCCTCTCTAGATATTAAGATCAAAATCCGATCAAAAGGCTTATTGTGGAATATTCAGTTAATAACTTCCTTTTTTATACTTAGGGATCAATAACGTCGTATTTGAGTAGCAATTTTTGTTGCTGTATTTTCTATCGCGTTCATAATCTGAATTTCAAGGCCTGTTTCATACCTTCAATTTATGAAAAATAGTTATTTTCTTGGACACCTGGTGACTGAGTGGTAGCGCTTAGCGCTCCCGTGCCGCAGGTCCTGGGTTCGATTTCCGGGCTGGGCAAGGTTTACTCTACCTTTCATTCCTTTAATGGGTCGATAAATGAGTACCAAGCTTGCTTTGGAACTAAACACTGGGGGTTTCACGTTCGGCTGACCACCTAACATCAGCTCCTGCACCCCAGAGCCTAAGGTCAAGAATACTGATATGCAGTAGCCTAAGGTCAAGAAAACTGATATGTAACCATAGTAGGCCTTGACCCTCTATGGGCTGTCGCGCCACCGAGTTTAGTTTTTTTTAGTTCTAGTTATTTTCTTGGTTAAATTATAACCACTCGCGAAAAAAATCTTATGTCCTTATCTATGAATAGTAATAACCCTTTGAAATATGGCCTTATAGTTCATGAAATGTTTCAGCATCTGTTTTTTTTTTCTCCATAGTACAGGGTGTTCCAAAATTATCTTTACATCACCTGACTTGAAATTGATTACAGACTGGGAGTGCTTAGGGCCACCAATGGTGCGCATGTGGAAGTGTACTAAACAAAGCTTTATTAGTTGCCGTAATACATGCAAAAGACAGAATATAAATATCTTGTTTATTTTCAAAGTTATGAATTTTTGAAGTTGTAAAGAGAATTTTGGAACACCCTGTAAAATAAACTAAAAAAACTAATAACTGGTAAATATCGAACCAAAACTTGGTGCAAGATTTCTAAATGCACAATAGTTTGACTAAAGGAAAAATTGTTTTATTTTAGTTGCACAATAAATTCATAAGTATGGTCGAGAAATGAATTCATGATCATACATGGGAACGTTACTTTTTAAAAGTAACGAATAAAAGTACAAGTACTTTTAGCAAGAGTAACGAGTAAAGAGTGAAAAGTTTTGATTTTAAGAAATTACGAGTAAAAAGTAAAAGTTCAAGTACAAAACAAAGAAAATAACGATTTTAAAGTACAATTCGAGAAAACCGATAATTCAAAGTAACCGTAAAACTTCATTAAAAAAATCTAAGAAAACTTTACTTAAAATACATCAAATTTTAATTTAAATTTATAAAACTTTAAAAGTAGGAAAATGTTACAAAATTCATTGAAATAGTTAACGTTGGAAATATCTAGAAATCAAACGCAAATTCTTTATATCAAAAGGAGTTTTAAATTAGTTTTAAATAACATAAATAATTAAATTGAATTAATTACGTTAAATTTAGTTAAAACTATCAAATCTTCAGAAATTTTGCTTTTACTGTCGGAATTTAATGTAATAAATTAATTTCTCGAACAAATTCGATAACATTTTAATTTTTGTTTAAAGTAAAAAATAAAGTAAAAAAATTAAAACTTGTATTCATATACAGGTAACCCCTTGAAATCTATTAAAGTTAAAATTTTATTACTGTTTCATAAAAGTTTAAAAACAATTTTAGAATTTTAAATAACGACGGTTTTTTAATTTGTTGTTAATTTTGTAATAATAAAAAATAGAGCACGAAATTTTTATTTTAGAATTTAACCATATGATGAATATTCATATGGCAAAATTTAAAAAAGAAGAAAAAGTAACTTTTATTTAAAATCAGAGAAATAACAAAACTCTAGAGTTTTTTTAGTACTAACTATATCTTAAATAAATTAAATATAATTTTTATATTTTTAAACATCTGGCCAAAAAATGAATTTTTGTGCAAAAATGCTTAGTTTAGTAGCCACAAATAAATTATTGAATTTATTTAGAAAAACAAACATATAATTGACACAAATGTTGCTTGTCATGATTAAATAAATGGATTAATGCATTTTTAAAATCGAAAACAATTAGGTTGACTGCTTGCATTGAAAACATTTTATTTAAGGATGTTAAACAATTCCGTCTACTGAATTTTCAAAATTCGAATGAAACAATGGAAAACCCTTTTTCCCTAGAGTCTAAGTTAAATCGTTACAAGGTCAATTATTTCGAACAAGTTAACGTTCCCGCCCTATTCGAAGTGTTTTGAAAATGTATTTTTTATTCACCGATTCAAAATTTTTTCTAGATATATTTTACGGTATACTTCCGGCCATATTTCTATAGAGTTTATATTTTACACCCTTTATTTTATTCAATTATTTATTATTTATTTGTTTTTTGTTTAAAATTACTCTATCTATATAATAAAATACATGAATGGTATAATATGGAAAACGGGGCTTTTCATTCCTTTTCCTCATCCTTCTCGCCACCCTCCACAAAATAAGTGAATAAGTTTAATTTCTAATAAGGGAATTTTAAAGAGTTAAACGGTTTCTAACTGTTTCAAGCAATAAAATGTTTAATCCAAACAGATTTCAATTCTGGGGTAAATGAAAACATTGAGACAGTTCAACTGAGCATCAGGTTCTTGTCCACTTTACGAGGAATATAAGAAAAATTTCTATTCTGAATTTTTGAAAGAAAGAAAAAGTATAGTAATACTATTTGTCGAACACGCTATTTAAGCTATAAAATAATTTGTATTTTGTAATATACCTTGCCTTAGTATTTAGAAAAACATAAATTCTTGTAAGAAATGATGGTAGGGTATGTTTCAAATGTATAAAAAATTATTTTATACAATTGCTAGAAGTTCAAAAGCGAATAACTGTGTAATTTCAAAATGTTGACAATATAATTGCCAAGATGGCGGTTTTCTTACATGGAATGTACAGATGAAAGTTTTTGTTTTCGGATTAAATTGAAAAACTCGTCATTGCCTCTTTAATTTCAAATAAGTTTGATTTCTCTTAACTGATTGATTAAGAATATTAATCGCTGTCGATTATTTGCAATTCAACCTGCTATCTTCCTGTTGGATTGATTTCACAAACTACTCCTAAAATTTTTTATAAAATTTATGTTTCGAGTTTCATAATAAAGACATTTTTGTTCTCACAAGATTTACATAAATCTGACAATAGTATAAAATTATTTTATAATATTTAATTTCTATTAACTTTTTCAGCTTGTTCGAAGTCATATTAATATTCTGTCTGTGCTGTCTGTGTATTTAATTAACAAACTAGTTTTATTTCAAGAAATATTGTATAGACGCATCCTAAATTTATGATTCTTGCTTTATATTGCATCGTAACAGAAACATCACTGATTCTTATGAGTATCATATTTTGTGTGTTTGTTTAGTTAACAAACTAATTTTATTTTAAGATACATTGTATTAGACGCATCCTAAATTTTTGATTCTTGCTTTATATTGCATCGTAAAAGACACCTCACTGATTCTAATGTGTATCATATTTCGTGTGTTTTTTAATTAACAAACTAATTTTATTTTAAGATATATCGTATAGACGTATTCTAAATTTATGATTCTTGCTTTACATTGTATCATATAAGAAACCCCACTGATTCTTGTGTGTATCATATTTTACTGTAATTAAAAACTTCAGTGTTACTGAATAACAAACGTAGTGACTTTACGCAGATTAATGTATAAGAGCTACACTATCCTCAGTTCTAGTCTTGTGGAACAATGAGACAAAAGGCATTTTTGGACACCATTTTTTGGTGTTCAGATGCACGAATATTTTCCCCATATTAATTAATATAATCACGAATATAATCGCCATATAGAGAAATATTATTCACGTTTTATCTAACGTGTATAAATATTTTTTTTTGTAAGAAATAATATGGCTTAGAGTAAAAGTTTGAATTTTTTGTCAAAAATATTCTGACCCAGAATTACTATGTTCTGTAAAAAATATTATTTTTGCAGCTTTTGTGTACATTATTATAGATCAAAGTTTGGATCTATTGAGATTTATATTATGACTCAATTATATGAATTAATTATAAATAATATTACAACATTATTTCTTCATTTCAAATACGTCTCAAAGAAATATTCTGACGATTTCATTGATTTCTCTATAATCTTTTGTGTAAAAATATTATTTGGTCAATAAATTTAATATTTCATTCGTATTTTTTCTAACAATGATATGTAAGATTATGTCTCTAAATGAAGTCAAAAGATAAATTACTTATATTTTTTAGTTAGACATTTAAGAAAATTTAAATAAAGGTTTATTCTGCTTACAAATACTGCAAGTAAAAGAACGAATTTTAAATGATCACAGTTTAGATAACATGTAATTATAAAAGAATAATTTTAAACACATAAATTGTCCTTTTACAAAAAGTCTCTTAAACTACACTGAAGTAACATTTTAATTAGATGCAGTAAACGATGTCAAGGAAATTTGTTAATTTCCTTTTTATTGAAATCATTCTCGAGCAAAAATAATATCAATAATAAAGAAAATCCTAATTTATTGGTGATTTATTTTGGAGAGTTTTGTTTAAGAAACATATATTGAAACAAAGAAATATAAAAATCTTTAGGGACATAAATTTCAGCAAATAAAGGCCAAGTGACAACACGTGGTGTTGTTTCATTCTGTGTTTTTTTTCCAACAGAATGTTGGATATTACTTCTTTTCTTGAAAAAGGAACAAAGTATTTTATTGAAACAAATATATTGTCTCCTTTATAGTTAAAAACATTTTCTTTATCAGACATGAGAAACTTTCATAATAGTGTCGTGAAAAATATTACAGTAATTAACATGTTATAAAATAATTTAAAGGTAAAAAATCTTTAAGCGGAAGCAATTAAATATATAATAATAATAATAATAATAATAATAATAAAACAATTAAAATAAGTGTCGTAAACAAAATGCAATACTTTCATTCAAAATGCAATGCTTTTTAAATATTTTTTTAACCTAAATTAATTTTTTCAATTCCGCAGAAATTTCCATCTATAGAAATGAAAAATATAGGAATTTTTTTTTGTTTGTATTAAATAAAACTTTTAATAAAAAGTCTATTCAATAACGCATAGTATTTTCATAACTACGCTCGTTGTTATAAATTGAGGAAAAGTCACAAAAATGACAATAACTCAAAAAGTTACCCATAGAATTTAATGAAACTGACATACATTATAGTGCATTCAATAATGTATAAAAAAAGATTAAAAGTATCAACCAGACAATTATGGCTTTATAGAAATTAGAAAATGTATTGGAATAATAAATCAGATGTGTCAGTTTGAAATAGAAAAAAGTACCTTTAGCATGGATTATGATCACCTTTAGCAGCAATATAACATATAAAGAGATGTGTGACGCTTTCAATTATGAGGTCAACCAGTTCTGTTCGAAGTGCGAGTCAATGTTTTTGTAAAGTAGTTGCAAAGTTACAGATTTTGTCGAAATGTACAGTGCGGGGGAAAAGGATCCCCCCTCCTAAATGACTTTTGATCTAATGATTGGATCATCACGTTCTTACACTTAATCTTAATGGCTTGAGGAGGTGACTTTAAATATGCTAATTAATAAGAAGTGTAGACGATATTTCAAGTTACGAAATCAGACACAAAAGCATACTTTCTCTGAAGAATTTGAATTTTTTTTTTTTTTTTTTTTTTTACGGATTCAGATTTCTGACCCCCAAGATATGGGGGGTAGTCGCAATCTGGGAAATATGGTAGTGGAAGCGGGGATCAGTTCAATTAGTGGTTCGGACAGGTAGCATCATAGTAGTATGAAGCATATTTTTAGCCGTGTGAGATACACTTCAATTTAAATATCAAGTAGGGATATTTATCCTAGTGAAATGAATAAAATCGTTTTGGAAAAATTGATTTATTAAGTAAATATTAAATTGAATATGGCCGCATTCAAAAATATAAAAATAATGATAAGAATTCGCTTAAAGCAATGTTCCCCAACCTTTTTATCACCATGGACCTGTCAACGTTTGATAATTTTACCGCGACCCGCAGGGGGACGGACGTTGATTGTTTATATTATAGATTATTTTGTATTATTAATTTTATTTAATCGTATTTAAACATGCCTTCAAAATAAAATACAGTTATACCAAAAAATAAGTATGAAGTGATTTAACATTTTAACTTACTAGAACGTTAAATCAATGAGAACCCCGAGCTTGTTTCTTTGTAATCAGACGGTTCCATCTGGGGGTAATCGGAGACAATGATACATTACAAATAGGACTGGGCGATATTAAAAATTATATATCGTGATGCATTGTCAGTTTTGCATCGTGATATAGTATTTTTGAATTTCATTTACTTGTTAGGCACAGAAAGTCAGATCTCTATCAAAACTTCATACTCAGATTGATTTAAGTCAATTCATAAATTTGAAGATATATATGTTTTGCTTAAGAAAGATATTAAATAAATTGACTACAATGTACAAATCTTACTTAAAATATTTATTGAAACGCATGTTTAGAAATTCATAATACGCGTAAAACAAAATGTTAAAAACTTTTTTTAAAGCGTTTTTTACAAATTAATATTTTCTTGTACTATTATGCATAAATAATTATGTAATTATTAAGTTCGATCGTAATGTTCAATTTCTAAATGAAGCGTTAAAAATTATTTGTATGTTTAAAACAAAGTGCTAAATAAATTTTACAAGAAAAAAAACGCTTTTAAAACACTACTTTTTATTATTATCGTTTCAATTATTCTCTCGTTTCAATAATATATTTAGCTATAGTTCCATTATAGTTCATTTACGTCACACTAGAGCTGCACAATGGGCTATTGGCGATGGTCTGGGAAGCATCCCTGAGGATGATCCGAAGACATGCCATCACAATTTTGATCCTCTGCAGATGGGATGGCACCCCCGCTTCGGTAGCTCGACGACCTGCACGCGAAGTCGAGCACTTTACGGTAGAACGGTTTAACGAGGACCAATACCGCACACCCTCGGTCCCTACGCAGACTGATAAAAGTGGTCACTCACCCGCACACTGACCGCAGCCAGTGATGCTTGACTTCGGTGATCTGCAGGGAACCGTTTCTTAACGATCAGTCCACTGCGGGACCTTATCATTTCAGATAAATAATTAAATTAAATTAAATAATGACCGAATTATGAACGAAAAACAAAGTAAGATTTAATTTCCTAAAAGTAAAAAAATTATGATATTCGATAATATATTTAGCTAATTAACAAATAATATGAAAAGAATATTTTAAAAAAAAATATTATGCTCTCTAATAAAACGAAGTGCTAAATGATTTAAAAAAAATTAATAAAATACGCAAGCCTTTCAAATTTTTTTGTATAAACAAAGTTGATTGACTTATGTCCAAATCCAAATGACAAAAATAAATTTTTTTTAAACTTTATTTCTAAAAATAAAAACAACAAGATTTATAAATTTAAAATCAGTAATAAAAACTCATTAAATTATTGGAAGTTCCATCCGAAAAGTTTTTAATAAATTAAAAGAAAGTAAAAAAATAACATAATAAATTCAATTCTCTATGGGCGCCTAAATTAGAGTGCCGATAATTTTCACATTTAAAAATAAAAAGAATTTTTTTTTTTTTAAAAAAACTGATCTAATTAATGAAGAAACTCTTCTTCATATATTCTTTTCAATAATAAATTGCCTTCAGAACAAGAAAACATCGGCGATCACGAAGTTAGTCCCACTGAAAATAATCTACAAGAAAAGTCGCGACAAAGAAAAAAAAAAGCTAAAAGATGCGAAAAGGAACATGCGATATAACGAAACGAACATCGTCTTCCACAGCGCGAGTCGACATCGGAACTTAAGAGAAGAGTCTTATATCGCTATATCGTCATCTTATATCCTTGCGTGTCTTATATCGCTATATCGTTTTGCGCTCGTTGTCTTTACTCGACGGCTTAAATCAGATTTCTGATGCATCGCCTTGAATGAAAGTCGCTGTATCGTCTTGCCGATATATGCGTTAAATCGATATGTGTCGATACATCAATTTATAGCTCAGTCCTAATTACAAACATTAAAAAATTTATGTCACTACCTTCAGGGGGCCCTTTTTTTTAAAAAAAAATGAAATTTTAATGGAACACAGATATTTTTAATTTGGGGTATAAACCTAGGAATTTAAATTCAGTTTCAATGAAATGGGCGGCCAGGTACCATTTGATTCTGAAAAACTTTCGTTCTAATGATCGGATTTTCACGTACTAAGTATCAATCTTAATAGTTTCTGGGGCTGACAACAAACATGCTAATTAATTATTGCTGACACTTAATTAAAATATGAAATCAGACACAAGAACACACTTTCTCAGAATAAGGTTGAAAATTGTATTTAATTTAGTAGAAAAAGATTTGAATAAGCTATTATATTTAACGAATCTAAAGTTTTATAAAACTATGTTTTTGATTGAATGTGATTTTGATTGAATGTGAATTGATTCATTCCCCTATTGATCGAATTTCAGTAATGCGCAAAAATATGCAATTATTATGAATTATATATTTATCAAAATATAATTTAAGAACTAAACAATAAAAATACAAAAGAAGATACCAGTTATGTAAAAGATATCTTTTAATCGTCTTGAACTAATACTCTTGTGACATCAACGACGATTAACTGTAATATTGTTGATGTTTTAAAACTACAATGAGTATAAAGATACCTAACATAAAGCGAAGTCGATTACGTAGTAAAAATTTTCAAGCGCCTTTAAATATATCAATATCAAATAGATCGGCCTAAGTTTTTAATTTCAAAATTAAATTTTTAATTACTTGGCCACGTGTGATTCATAGAGCTATTCAACGAATTATTTCATAATATTTTCTTTCTTTCTTTCCCTTTGCTGCTACGTTAATTATTTTTCGATAATGCACTAATCTATTTTGTTTTATTTTTATTAGTACTTAAAGTTCTTCCTTAAATTGACACTCGTTTTAAGTAATTGTTAAGTTTTCTCTTTTATTTTTTATTATTTATTCTCAGAACTATAATCAGAACTATAATATATAACTGCCAATTAGTTGATAAGAATTTAAGAACTATATTAAAATTACTCGGAGCAAAAAGGTCTGACAGATCGTAAGTGTAACCTTCTTCCCAAAGAATGAACAAACAAATCATTTATTTATTTACTTTTTGTTTCTTATTTGTAACAAATTCGAACTACAATTTTATTTTGACTTTTGAACTAATATATTACACCGTTAACTTTAAGAAAGCTAATCTTTTAAAAAAAAAATTTGAAGAAATTTACTTTTGTTAAAATTATTTTCCAACTTAAGCACAATTCACAATATATTATTATAGTATACTTTGTTACCAGGAAAATGCCTCGTTTTGTTTAACAGCAAATACTGAAAATTGAAATTTGTAAAAAAAGATTCCAAAGCCATGCTATTTTTAGAAAGATCTGATTTGAAATGTTCATCATGGAGGGTTTATCATCAATTAACATTACATTAACATCAATTAACATTAGGTTTCGATAAGAATTATATACTCGTAAAAGTAAATATCTATTTTAACATTTTAACAGGGTTCACAAAATCTGTATTTTAATATTTTAACTTGTGGTCTTTAAAAAACTAAGAGAACTAAAGCATCAATATTATAATTATGAAGTTTTCTTTAACTTAAAACTAAAATTTTTAAACCGGATATTCGATGTTTATGAAATTAAACATTTCGTCTTATAAGTTATTTAGCCACCATTTTAGTATCTTACCTTACAAACTCTGTTTAAGAGGAGAGTATTGTATCAGATCGATGGTGATAATCGTAAGGAATTGTAATCGTAAGTTTGTAAATTAAGGAATAAAACAAAGAAATCATTATAGAGATGTTTGGTGATAAATGTAGCTGATCGTAGTTAAAAAACATGTTCAGAGACATTTTATGCTGAATTTGGGACAATAAGTCTTAGAATGTATCGAAACATCAGGATGTTATTTGCAAATCATCTTTATCCGAAGAAAACCATGTAACCTAAATATTTGGCCGAATGAATTGATTTTTTTTAAACAATGAATTCCTGAATATACAACATAATATTACAACATGCTATTCTTAAACATTATATTTTCAATGTTTTTAAAATGTCATTTAACATTCACCAATTTCTTTAGTTATAGAAAAGAAAAATCCTAAATTACATAAAAATTTATGAATGTCCGTTAGAATTACCATACACTCTATATTTTTTTCAGGTGCTTTTTTTTCTTTTGTTTCTTTAAATTTTATTGCCTAGAAGACTCGATCCAAGCTTTAAAAATGATTATCACTACATTTTGTATCTAATTATAATAAATTATGTAAATTTGATTTTAGTATGAAATCTTCGTATAAATGAAGTAAAAATAAACAGTAAAAAATATGAATATGTCAGATAAAAAGTTCACGTATTCAAATTCTTAAGACTTAGAAAATCATAAATAATTTATGAATGGATTCAAATTTTCTTTCCAAAGGAGATCATTAAGAAGAAAAAAAATCTTTGCTTTTTGGTCAGAAAACAGCTGTAAAAAATTGTCTATTGCCTAGAAATTTCAGGATATTTTCTATTAACTATTGATAAATAAATCTCCCAGAGCAATCACAGAACATTATTTAATGTAATTTTATTGTCTGAGCTTGGTTGCTTAGCAACGAAGTAAAATTAGGTACTGCTCTCTTGAATTTCTCTATGGTTATTTTAAATTACCCATCTGTGGCGGCGACTTTGATTGAATGTTTTTTGGAACTATCACCAAACATGCATAGCTTCTTAGCCCCCTAATTTATGATCCAATATTTTCGAAATTTTTTTTCACCCTTATTTTTAGGAACAGGAATCTAAATATTTAAAAATATATGTTTATTCATAGAAAGAACGCTTTTGTGTCTGATTTTGTAACTTAATTAAAAGTTTGCACCAATTAATTAACATATTTGAAGTCACCCCCCAGGATCCATTACGATTGACACTTAGTACTTGAAATTACGATATATATATATATATATATATATATATATATATATATATATATATATATATATATATATATATATATATATATATATATATATATATATATATATATATATATATATATATATATATATATATATATATATATGTAGCAGAACAAGGGATCGTGTAAATGGTGTGACAAAATGCTAAAGCACATCATCAGGATTAAAATTTCATAGGAAACCAAGCCCGGAAATAATGTCGTCGTACGCGGCTAAGGGCACTTTCCTATAATAACTTGTGCAGAAGCACGTGAAGAAAGTTTGTTGCATCATTTATGCGACCTCCTGAGACTACAAATGTCGTTTAAAAAATAGTTGCTTTAGAGAGAAACAGATTTCAAATGAGTGACGTAAAAATACCTATATCTCATGTAACGCGAAAAAAGATTCCACAGTGTAATCAATTGAAGACAACGATAAACGATATTTTTAAAGAGTTTTGATTGTTAAAAAGAAACAGCAAACCAATCATAAGTAACAGCAAAATGACGTTTCATGAGATCTAATAAAATCGATCATTGGACAATAGTCATCAATAAAGGCATTCTTTTTTACCTCCTCATTTGAAGTAAAGCTATTATATTTTTTTGTAGAGACAAGATTTTTGAGGCAAGACAAGACAGAGACTTTAGACAAGAATGCTTCAGACAACCCATTTCTCGCCTCCAGTGGTGATGCTCTTTAAAAATTAATAGTTTTTTTTTTAACTTTTGATTCTAATGCATACGTTCCTTTCGAAAAGAACATGAAGAACCCACGCTTTGACAATAAACTTTTCACATGATCGATGACAATTTAATCTCATTCGCCAGTTTGCATCAGTTAATGCCTGTCAGCCTAAACTAGCGTCTTCTTCGAAAATTTGCAAACTAGTTGTCGCACTGTCTTTTTCATCGGATAATTGTATTCCTGCTTTAACACTTACTTTTCGAAAGTAAACAAGTAAAATATGACAAAAATGTTGCTTTTGTTATTTTTATAATTACTACCAATATTTACGGTACCAATAAAAACTACAATGAAGAATCAATCGAATTTTTTTATAAGTAAGTCTTCTTATATCAGTTTTCAAGCGGACTGGACTGAGTAGGGGTCAAGGAACTGGCCTTGCATCAAAAAGTTTCTGGGTTTGAATCTCGGGCAAGGCATGGACGTTCTTTCATACACTGTACAATCTGTCCTTACTGAGGGAGCAACGTCAGCCCACTTAATATAGTGCCTCTGAAGGAGTGGCCCACAAGTTTGCACAGAATTGACGAAATGTTAACAAAGTTGGGCATTAGATACAAAATAAAAAAATAGCTTTCAATATATATAATAGTGCCACCTAAATGCCACCTAATATTATTATAATACCACCTAAATGTGACAATGGCTGTGAAAAAAAAACAATTAAGTCCTCTGCTGGGAAAAATACCATACTTTGCCATACTTTATGAACAACCCAATAGATCAATTAGTTTTGTATTAAATTTAAAAATAATCTTTAACTATACCACAATATTAAGGTATTAGTTTATTGAAAACAATACAAAATGTTTCACTCATAAAATTTAATGCAATTTCTTGAGAGAAAAAGGTAAAAAAAAAAAAAATGCGGAAGTATAATTCTTCTCACGATAAATTTCTTCCATAATAACTGATTTCTCGAATTATGAACTCACAATTCTCTAGACATCTATGTCAAGGTAAAAGATTACTTCTCTCTATATTAATAGCAAAATATCAAAAAAGTTGGTGATATCGTCACCGCCAGCAACCATCATTGGTCATTCGTCCTCCCTTAGATAGCAACCTTCGATATCGAGCAAGGTGACCAGATTCATTAGAGAATTGTTCTATGTCCAAGGTTGGATGGGGATAAGATGGGTGGGGTTTATCTTTAGCGACTTGCATTCTGATCAACCATGTGACATTTCAAGCGACATTCTCTTGGTCCTTGGCTCCGAAAAAAATAAGAAACATTTTAATATAGCTAGGTATATTTTGACATGGCATGGCCTTCATTTGAATGTGATTAAAAAATGGGTAGAAATTAACCATCACTGGATAACCATTGATATTTAACACGTTGAATGCTACGATAATTTTAAATGGCTTGCCAGTCTGGCCACAACGGTAAATAACTACAAACTAAATTTGCAAATATTAGACAGATTTTGCTAGTTTTTTAAACGGTTTAGCATGACATATCTGAAAAAAAGTGTCGAATTATATAAGCCTACGAATTGTTTAGAAGTAATGATGGATAAAAATCTTCTAAATTGAATTTATTAAACCAAGAATCACAATTACTAAACTATCACTTGAAAATATTTATTCGCTGTCCGGAGCAAGTTGGCATCTCTGTGTACATAAGTTAAACTATTTTTGTGTGTTCCATATTGCGTTAATTTCTTCTAACCATTTTAGTATCCATAATAACATGAAAAACTTAAAAATTTATTCGAATTATGTGTTTCTAATAATCTTGGCTTCACCGGTGACCCCCGTGGCCCTACGGACAAACTCAGTACCGGTCACCGGTGACCCCCATGGCATATAACGTGTTAAACTGTTATTTTTCGGATTGATGAATCAATAAAGTTTGAAAGGGTTCTGTAGAATCTGATGAAAATTAAACAAACGTCGATACATTTTTGACCACTCCTACATACGTATATATTCTTGTACGTATTACTTCTCTTATAACTTCTCAACTATTTGTCTTATTGATTGCGGGGTAATACGATTCAGAGCAAACATTACACAGTTAACAATACCTTGCTTGTATTGATAAAGTTTACTCACCCTTTCCTTCATTAAGTGCAAGATGGCGGTCTCTTGGGGTTTAAACTTCAGATATCCATATTTGGCCAAGACAGAAACTTTTAAAACAAATTCTAGTTTCCCCCAAATTATTTCCGTATTCAAAAAACTAGAAACTGGTCTGTTTATGATAAGTCAGTATTACGAAGCCATGGTAGCTCAGGGGATGGAGCGCTCGCCTTTCAATAAAGTGAACCAGGATCGAACCCCAGGGATGGCTGGTGGATACGAATTCCTCACCTGGTTCACACCAACCAGAGTGGTGACGTAAGATATCCTCAGTGGCAGACGAATCATGGATTAGAGTCCCTTCGCTGTCAGGCTAACCGTGGAAGGTTTTCGTAGTTTTCCTCTCCTTATAACGCACATGCGGGTTAGTTCCCTCAAAAAGTCCTCCACGAAAGGAAATCTGCTCCCAATGCTTGATCCTGGAGTTCCCTTGTCTTCTGGATTGGATTCAAATTTACAAGGATACGGAATTGAACATTGGTAGCCGTAAACTCAAAATTGGGTCGGCTGTTGAATGACGGTTATAAAATGAAATAAAAAGTCAGTATGACGGCATTAGTTTAAAATATACTTTTTTAACGAATGAAATCTTCTGATAACTTTTGAAACACATATATTTATTACTTAATGCAAGTTTTGTGTGTAAAGCACAGTGTAATTTAATTGAAATAAAATGATTGTGCCAAAAATAACAAACAAAGTAACCCATAAAATAACATATCTCCCACAAGGGAGGGATATTACTTTGAATCAACATTTTAAAATGCTTCTCATAAAAATTTTACTTCAGGCCATAAAATTTGTGAATAAATGCATTAGCATTTGGGACGACAGTCCGATAAATCGATGATTAATGCTTCCTTTTTTCACGATTAAAAATTTTATAAAATTTGGAAAAAAAATGAACTAAAATAAAAAAGGAAAAATAAATTTACAAGGAATCTTTTACATCGTCCTTGCAAAAGAAGTAAACTTAGTAAAAAATGATAAATTAAGGAAGCAAACTTAGCTGTTATTTAATGATTAAAAACTATAGGTTAAGATGTAACAATACATTGTTTATACTCACTAGGAAATATTTAAGAAAAAAATTGTTGCTTTGAAACTCGTGCAGATAATTCCTATTATTGTCTTCATTACCTATTGTTAGAGACTCAGCCATTTTTACATTGTTATCAATGATTTGTTGTGATTTTTAACCGTGAATCATGCAAAGAGTTTATTTTTTGACGCGTGGTCATGAATGATTTTTCTTATGTTAATTGAATTACCCGATATATAAAATGGGATTATCAAAAATAGAAAAATAAAAATGGATGTTTATTTTTGCATTGTTGTCAACCATTTGTTGAATCATCTCGACCGATGTTTTTAATCATAAACCACAAATTTGTTAACACATTAACCAAGAATAAACTTGTCTGAATTATGATGATATAGATAAGACTAATTTTTCTCTCATTCAATGTTATAATGAAAGATTTTTTTTGCATTATTAACAATTGTTGAATTTGTACATTAGTGTCTTAAACCGCATTTAATTGTGGTAAATTTTTTTTTGTTTGAACCATCTTGTATAGAGCAGAGCCTTTCTGCCTTATTGCATAAATGAAATTACCCACTATTTAAAAATAAACCTCTAATAATACATTGTTTATTTTTACCTAATAATCAGCGATTTTTTAATAATTCATCTATGTCTTACGGTAATTCATTGATATAAGAAACATTATTTTTTGAATTATGGCTAGTAGGAAAGAGTGCTTTTCTTTCTTCCGCATTAAGAAAATAAAATTACTTCCTTTTTAAAAAAAAACGTTTAAATGTTACGTTTGAAGTTTAGATTTACATAGTTATCAATTAATTGTTGAATCTACGTCCGCAATTTATCTATGTAGCAAACTAAACGTAATTTTTTGACCAAGTTCATTTGGATTTCCTATCTTTTGCTCAAGTAAATGGAATTAATTGCCCAATAAAAAATGCTACTATAAATCGCTCATTGAAGAAAAAAATGCTATCTTTCATTTTTATTAAACATCGGAAAAGAACACAAATGTCTACTTTAGCTAGATTCCGAAGACTCAATCAGTAACTAGAATATTTCCTCGAATCTCGAGATAGCCCAGGGGCTCTTAGAATCAGATAATTCTGAAATGCTTGGAAATTTCCTCCTCTCTATCTTGGATTTGTGCTTTCTTGATAGATTTTTTTTTCTTTCACTTAACAAACTTTTGATTAGATAGTATAATGCCTTTTAAAAGAGATAGAAAGTAAAGTGGGAAAAATAGTGCTTGGAAATTTTTAGAACTTCTATTAATTTTCATTAAAACTTTAAAGCAATAAAATGATGCGTTTTGTGGTATTGAGTAAATAATTAAAAACTACATGTTTCTTAGTTTTTAATTTTTAAAAAAAAATCTGATTTGATAACAGTTTAAGCTAATGAGAATCGATATAGAACCGTATGACGTTAGAAAATTGTTTAACGTTAATTGCATAAAAACAAAGATATTTAACCAAAAACCTACAACAGGCAACTGTATACTATTTAACTACCTGTCAAAAACTATTGACTGCAGAATTGTAAGGGCATAATTTTGCCTCAAAAAATAGAAAATCTAAAATACCGCACGTTTTATTTCTCAAATTATCATTCGGTGGCGGCTTTGCATTTTACATAGATCGGAACATACTGGCTAATATAGTAAACATTAATCATCAGTTCATTTATTAAAATTAAATAAAAGGGATTAAAAATATATATAGAATTTTTCCTCTCCGTCTCCACCCAACATCTTCTAGAAGAAGGAAGACTTCTGCTAGGATCAATTTAGTAGTCCGACGTAAAGGACGTAAATTGCGCAGTGGGGAGTAATACAAAATATGTTACTACGTTCGGGTTACTAAATTGCGCAATGAAGAAAAAGTCCGAAAGATGTCGCTACGTTCGAACTACTAAGGGATGGGATTTCACGTTTAAGGTAACTGGGACAGAGGCCTTCTTTTTTCTATGATGTGATGCTTCATGCCTTCGACAGTTGAGTTCGGTATTTTATTTGCTTCAAAATACTTAATTTTAAAACATTTAGATATTTGTCTTGGCTCAAAAAATTATCCAAAAATTATGCTAAAAATGACTAATTAGAAATATTTGTTCTATGACCTTCAACTGCTAGTTTATTATATTCAGATTAAATAATTTATTTCCACATGGTTTTGCCTATGGCAAAATATTTCACTCCAAGGTCCAATATTATTTTAAATTCATCATCTTTAAAAGTATATACAGTAGAGCTTCTGTCAAACGTTTTTCTTTTGACCATTCAGGGAGAACAATAGATAATCTCATCATAAAATATCAAATAATCATTTAAAAAGTATGAAATGTAAATATGTAAAAGCATCAAAAGTATTAAATTTAAAAACAAATAATAAAATTATAATTTCACATTAAGTATAAAAAATTTTAATTTAAAAAAATTAAATGTTTACGGTGAAAATATTTACGATACGGTAAAAAGATGAAAATATACGTTTATTTTTTTAATATATTTAGAAATTTTAGTTTGAACAAGCTCTTTACGCAAACATTAAGATTTATAACAGATAGCCATTCTTCTTCCATAAATTAATGTTTTTCATTGATTCAAAAGTTGATTCTGTTTATTTGCTTTCATTTTTACTTTTTCTGTTTCATCAACTGATATATAAACATTAAAAGTGTTTTATCCAAATGTTTTTCTTCTCAAAACAAAAAAAACTTTTTTTCCAAATGGTGGTAAAATTTATGGATGCGGTAATTACCCAGAAACGATTTAATGACTATTATTTATATTAAGAATAACATTTGCAGCGTTAAAACAAGATGGGAAAGAACAATGAATCAATTGAGCTGTGATGGCTCCGGGGACAGAGTGTTCGCCTTCCAATGAGGTGAACTGGGTTCGAATCCCAACGATGGCTGGTTGATACTAATTCCGCATCCGGCTTGCACCGACCACAGTGCTAACGTTAAATATCCTCAGTTGTAGATGGATCATGGGTTAAAGTCCCCTTTTAGTCTGACTAACCGTGGGAGTTTTTCGTGATCTTCCTCTCCGTGTAGCTCAAATGCCGGTTAGTTCCATAAAAAGTCCTCCCCGAAGGCACATTTCCTCCAGTACTTGATCCAGGAGTTCCCTTGTCTTCTGGATTGGGTTCAAAATTACAAGGTTATGGAGTTGAACATTAGTAGTTTTAAATCCCAAAATTGAGTGTGCTGTTCAACGACTGTTATAAAATGAATCGACTGTATTCGAGTTTTAAAAAAAAGTAAATAAATAAATTATCGAATTCGAAATAGCATTATTTATTTGGTCTTCAGATGTCTTAGAAAAATTCCACTTGTTCTCCTATTTTAGACAATTTGAAATTGGTTAACAGAATTGTCTTACAGAGGAAGCTCATTCCGTGATTCATAATTAACCTCAATAAATTAACATCTTTAAGCGAGATCTCTAATTATTAAAGATTCAATTAAATGTATGAAAAACAGATTACTACATCAAAATTTATTCAGAGAGTCAAATACACCTCAAACAATAAAATGCTACTTTAGTCAAATAACAAATACTTCTATTATTCTGTTATAATTTAGTATCAAAGAAAAGTATCGGAAGATTCCTGATAATTGCAATAGCTAGATGATCTGTAAAATTATATTCGAACCAAAATTAACAATGGAATAATCAGAAAGTAACAGTTTTTGGAGACACACCTTCTATTGTTTTGGCTTAACCATTTATTTGGTTCAATCATTATTAACCTTCTAAAATGTTTAATTCAATTAAAAAACTATTAAATTTAAAAATAAAATTTTAAAAAAATTAACTTTTTACCATTTAATTCCTATTTTTTCTTTAAGAATTAAGTAATAAAAAAGTCGAAAAATGGTCTTGAAATTTTAAATAAATTTAATGCAAATAATTTCTTGAAAAATATTAAAATAAAAAATTCTAAAGAAATAAAATGTTAAAACTTTTTAAAAAAATTTAAATACTAAAATTTTAAAAAATTATAACACTAAAATTTAAAAATAATAAATGCAAAATACTGAACTTAAATAATATTAGTTTAAAAATATTTTAATTTAAAAATGAAAACTTGATTTTAATTTAAAAATGAAAGAAACCCAGTGCAATATAAATACTATAATAAAATTTAAACTGAACTTGACTGATTGTGTCCAAAATCTAATTTTCAAAGGATATTTTTCATTACTGATTGCTGCATTTTTTCCAGTACCGAAAGTTTTCTTGTACCAAATAATTATTGTTACTTTTGTTGCTTGTATAATTCCTGTAATTGAATCTGAAATATGAGCAAAATTAAATGGATTTATTATTTGTAAAGGATTTTCTTCCTCGAAAATTAAAAAAAAAATCATTCAGAGTTCATTTTTCATTTAAAGTACTTTTTACACGTTTTATTCATATATTTCCTTTCAATCATTAATACACAATATTCTTTATAGTTCCCACGTTTGGTAACTAAACTGCATATTATTTTACCCAATAATTTTCTCATACTTTTCTTCATCTTATCATCTTATTTTTGAATGCATATTTCTAGACTGAGCATTGATTGATAAAATTTAATCTTCATAAAGGTTTAAGTAAAGAATATTTTAAAGTGGTAGTTAGAGAACTTTCTAATTCTAGAACAGCTTAAGAGTGTATTAAGATTAAAATCCTAAGAGATTTAAAGTGGAAGGCGATCATGGGAAAAGTACAACGTGCGACTAGATGAATAGAAATAAAATCACTCAAGCGTGGTAAGATTTTTTTCCCTTGCAATAATAGCTATTTACTTTAAAAAAAATTACGCACTTTTGACTTCTAAAGTTTGTTTTGTCTTCAATTTTTTTTAATACGACTGGCAAAACAAAGGAGAAGAAAAAAAGGTAGAAAAATGATTTAAATTTGTTGTCTATCGCTTTGATTTTTTAAGAAAAATTTCTCAGCAGTAATGTTTAACTGATTTCTTCATCTTTAATTTTAAAAAATGAAGACTTACATATATGTTTATGTATATTGTAAAATTAAAAGGATGAAAAGTTTAATAAATATTTATGTCTAATCCAGAAAACTCACCAGACCGTGGCCGAAAATTGTTTATAAATTCAAACTGAAAGCATGCATGAAAACATAATTAGCCTGGATCATAAACGCAAAGAAATTTTAATTTTGGGGAACTTTCATTTATTTATTATTAGTTTTAAAGTATTTTTCTATTTTTTACTTCTATTTTTTACGCAGTTTCAAACATCAGTTCAAGCATATGATTGCTCCTAAATTAACTTAGTGGCAAATTAAAGCATTTAAGATCAGAACTAACTAGACTTTTTGGAAAACTTTATAAGTGAAACAAAAAATTTCCTTCAGTTATAAGCTTGCATCTGTAGAGATTTTTTTTCCTCTATTGGTTTATTTATTTTTTCCTATTTTATATGCAGTCCCTGATCAAATTATTAGATGTACTATAAAATTCTATGTAAAATCTTAATTATCAGGTGGTACTATACAGTTTTATTGTTTTTACGTGACTGAAAACGGTTGCACTTGTTTACGTTCATGCATCAACTGGTTAAATTAGACGATATATAATATAAATTAGACGATTAGAAAAATTAGACGATATATTATATAAATATAGAATATTTATTATATCAGTTATTATATTAGTATATTATAATAATTAGACCAAATTATTAGACGCACTGTAGTTTCTTTATAATTACATGTTTTGCACGAGTTTATATGCAACACTTTTATATTTAAACATACGTGTAATGGATTTTCAGGAGATTTTTTATATACTTCCTATTTGTATTTATTTTTAACGTATTGCATTACAATGTTAACCCATTGTTACACGAAAATAAGCGAGTGTAAACTGGTTTCAGCCGCATAAAAACAATAATGCTGAATAGTATCACTTGATAATAAAGATTTTTTTATAGAATCTTATAGTGCGTCTAATAATTTGACTAGTGACTGTATATTTGCAACGACGGAAAAAAATCCCAAAGCCAAGAAGTTGTGCTGGATAAACTAAATTTGGTAGGTTTGTTTATACAACTATAAAAGATGTCTATTCAAATTTCGCGCTAGGCGCTGTGAACATACAAATTAGGGTTGCTTTAAATACGTGTTCTACAGTTCGTAAGCGTTATTTTTCGCTCAATTTTGACACAGTGAGCTGCTGTTAGTCAAAAATTGACGAAGAAGCCATTATCGACAGCTTACTGACTTTGAACGTGAGGCTTCGAGAAGGGCTTCGAGAAGCTTGACTTTTCCTCCCGCGGTATTGCATAAAAACTAGGGCGAAATGTTATCCAGTGTGCATGACATTATTTTACTTTTTAACCAGTTGAACTGCCGACCCAATTTTGGGTTTACAACTACCAATGTTCAACTCCGTAGTCTTGTAATTTTGAACCCAATCCAGAAGACAAGGGAACTCCTGGATCAAGTATTGGAGGAAATATACCTTCGGGGAGGACTTTTTAATGGAACCAACCCGCATTTGCGTTACATGGAGGGGAAAACTACGAATACCTCCCACGGTTAGTTTGCCGGCAAGGGGTCATGATCAGTCTGCCACTGAGGATATTTTAAGTCAGGACTGTCGTTTGTGCGAGCCGGGTGCAGAATTCGTACCAACCAGCCTTCGCTGGGATTCGCACCCGGTTCACTTCATTGAACGATGAACGCTTTATCCCTTGAGCCACCACGGCTCACTGTGCATGATTTTATTTTATTTTATTTTATTTTATTACCATCGTTGAACAGCCGACCCAATTTTGGTTTTACGACAACTAATGTTCAACTCCGTAGCCTTGTGATTTTGAACCAATCCAGAGGTCAATAAAACTCCTGGACCAGTACCCCCAGAGGTATGATTTGTTATGGGGATATGGAGGACTTTGAGGGTTGACATATTTAACGAGTATCAGTCACCATTTACTACGCGGGAGTCTTCGACCGACAAGGATCGAACCCGCGCCCTCTTGGACATGGGCCCAGTGCCCACTGGGCATGATTGTGGGCAGCAGTGGTAAAGGGAAGATAATGCTTCAAGGAGACTAGATTTTGAGCGGCCACACGGCACTATTTAGAGGGAAGACCGCCATGTACGGCGTATGGCTGTGATCATACATGGGAACGCTTCTTTCAAAAAGTAACGAATAAAAGTACAAGTACTTTAAGCGAAAGTAAAAAGTTTTGATTTTAAAAAGTAATGAATAAAAAGTACTAGTAAAAATACAAGCAGAAAGTACATTTCGTAGAAATCGAAAATTCTAAGTAACAGTAAACTGCAAATGTATTGTAAATGTACAAAAAATGTAGGAAAAATGTAACTAAAAATGCATTAAATGTAAACATTTTTAGTGAACGTTGGAAACACTTAGAAACCAAACCAGATATCAATGCTTGCTTGTGAAAAGGTGTTTAGTATAACATAATTAAGTTTAGCTAATTAAGTTAAATTTAGTTGAAACTATCAAATCCGGAATTACTTTCGGAATTGAATGCAATAAATTAATTTCCTTATATTCATATACACAAAGTAAAAATTATATTTTTAGTTTTTATGAAAGTTTCAAAAAAATAATTTTAGAATTCTAAATAATGACGGTTTTTTAATTTATTATTAATTTTTTAATAATCAAAAACCGATGCTACTAATGTTCACCTCCGTAGCCTTGTAATTTTGAACTTAATCCAGGAAAGTACAAGGAACAAGTATTGGGAAAAATTTGCCATCGTGAAAGACTTTTTTGATGGAACTAACCAGCATTTGCGTTACATGGAGAGGAAGACCACGAGAACCTCCCACGGTTAGCCCGAGGGCAAAGGGGCTCTAACCCATTATCCGTCTACCACTGAGAATAATTCACGTCAGCACTATGTTCGGTGCAAGCTGGAACTCGTATCGACCAGCCATCGCCGGGATCGAACCCCGGTTCACCTTATTGGAAGGCGAACGCTTTATCCCCTGAGCTAGCGCGGCTCACATAGCCGCTTTGGTAAATATTTGAAGTCTGACTTTTTTTAAGAATTTCTCGGTATACATTTGACCGGTACTTCCACCCATATAGTTTTTTATACGGCCAAGTGCCACTGCCCAATATACTATTACCCGGCATTCCCTACGCTAATGTTTTTTAAGGTCTGTGCGTCTGCTCTGTATTCTGAACTCTGCTGTTTTTCCTAATCTGCCCCATTTGGATATTAAAGTATCGAATACATATTAAAATATTAACGAAGAAATTAATATAAAATAGCACACAATAAATGTTTTGGTCAGTCACAGGTGAATGTCGACTTTCTCCAGAGTTCGATTATTCACGGTAACATATTGATTTATATATTGATTGAGCAACACATTTTGCTATAAACTGTTAAAATACACATAAACTGTTAACATACACTTAATAAATTAAAAAGGTTAAACTTTAGCTGTTACGGATAATTTTTATTCTTCAAAAAAGTACCTGGAAAAGACAGATGTGACAACTACCGATAAGGGTTGCACTCAATTTTTATGCTAAGGCGTTGTTTCGAATTCTTTTAGATAGTCCATTTCGTTTTTCTTCTTTCTTTTCTTGATACAGGAAAACACCGTTTCTTGAACTTGAAGACGTAATGACACATTTAAGGAAGCGTGATCTAACTTTTGAAACAATTTTAAGCATTAAGACTTAAAGGTTTCTAATTCGTTGAATGAATTTTTGAGATAGAAAGTGAAGCGTTTTAGTACGCATAAATTAAGTTGAAGTAATATGAACAATAATAATAAAATTGTAAAATACAAAATAATTCATTTGAAATTTATTAACAATATTACTTTTATCTTTCCAAGATTTAATTAAAACAATTTTCCATCTTTGCCGTCTGTTAATAATAATTTATATAAATTAATAATAATTTATATGCCCGTTAATAATAATTTATAACGTATAGCATTTTAATTTGAATTATTGAATGCTGTCAGAATTGTTTTACTCTTAACAAACAAAATGAGGTTGAAGATCTTCAATAATAGTCAATCTCAATTTTAAAAAGATTTTTTTTTCTGTCTCACATTATTTAACCCTTTTAATTCATCTTGTGTTCCCCTTTTCCTTACTGAAACGATTTGAATCTCTAAACGTATAACAGAACAAACACGGCACACTAGAACGACGTGTAAAAGTCGTTTGAAATAATCATAAAAAATCGATGTTTTTTTTTTAACATTTTAAAATGATTACTTTATGCATAATATTTTCAATTTTCCGTTTTTTAAAATTCTTCAAAACAAATACTTAAATTCTGAAAAGTATTTAATTTTTTTACTCATGCATTTTAAAAATGTTTTATAAATGTTTGTTCCCGTAGCCGAATCACTGCGACATTGTCACATAACGTTGGAGTTCTTGCAGAATATTTTTTTCTTTTGGAAGTAAAAAAATTTGGTTTCCTTTTCGGAAGAAATTTTCGAAATTTTTTTCTTTAAAATTATAGTTAAAGGATCCTTTTTCGAGCATCGGAAGGGAGTGTTCGTGATTTTACTATTATTATTTGAAAAGAATGAAAAATAACGAATAATGAAGTAAAAAAATTTTTTTCTGGAGAAATGTGCGGTAGATTTTTATTTCTCTATAATTATATTCAAAAAATGCCTTTTTCGAGTATCAGAGGGGAAAGAAATGCTCGTAATTTTTTTTTATTTTTATTTGGGAATAATGAAAAATAAAGAATAATGAAAAAGTTTTGATTTTCTTATCTACCGAGATTCTCAAAAGACTTTTCTCCAGGGTTATTAACGACGTATATTATATAGCAAAACTTCGACTTCATTTTTCAAAAGATTCTTTTCCCACGCATCGGAGGGAAAATAAATGCTCGTGATTTTTCCGAATTTATTTAAGAATAAAAAAATTCGATAATGACTGGGTTCGGCGAGAATTTCAATTACAAAATATAAGGGAAAAAAAACCGAAATCGCGAAAGTTGAAAAGATAGTTCCGTTCTTGAAATCCTGTTCTTTCATTCATATGTATATATATATAGTTTTCAATTACACCGTATTTTACATTTTAATTAAATTTGTCTGTGAAGGGCGATTTTTTTGACAATTATTGCTACGAATTTTTGCATTGTTTTTTCGAAATCCAGATATCTTTCATTGCTCAGTTATTATTTATGTTCTCGTGAACTTTTGAAAAATGCCGATATTATTTTGCGGTACGTAAAATTCGAATCGCGTATTCAAGAAATCATTCTTTGATATTGCGCCGATATTTTCGTTAATCCTTGCGGCATTTCAATTGTTCTTTCGACAGTCATTGCTACAAATTTTCACATTTAAAAAAAAAAGAAGAAAAAAACGACGTTTTTCATGTCATTTAATTATACACGAAACTCAAATCAATTATTTATTTTTAAAAGTGACGATTTCATCGTTTTTTTTTTTTTTTACTTTTTATGGCTAGTTCCACCGAATTCCAAAGATTTTTTAAAATTCCTGTTTTTTCTCAGTTAATAATATTTCTACGCGTAAAATTTAAATTGCTCATTCAAATAATCACTTTTTTACCCACTCATTTTATGCCGATACTACCGCAAATCCATGTAGTGTTTCGATTGCGTTTTCGGCAGTTATTGATTTACACGTGGTTTTTAAATATCCCGATGTATTTTTGACACTATGGGAAATTCGAATCACGCTTATGAGTATTTAATTTTTAAAGCAATGATTCTATCATTTTTGGGGGGGAGGGGCATTTATTTCCGCATAATTTTTAAAATCCCATATTTTTAATACGATATTATTTATTCCAACAACTGAATCTCGAAACGAAACACTCATTACCCCCTTTTTTGTAGAGTCCGATTAGCGAAATTTGGAGTCTTTTTTTTTCTTCGGTAGACTGCTACGGATTTCACGATTTTTTTTTAGGGAGATGTGGATTTACGGAATGCGAAAAAAGAAATAATTAGTGTGTTTTTGTCCGACAAAATGTGAGAATATTGCCCATGATATTAAAGTAAAAAAATATAACACATTCATTTAAAATAAATATATACAATTTCACTTTATCCCAATAATTTTTTTTTAAACACAACGCTTCTGTTACTTTAAATTTAATTAGTAATTTATTAGATATATATGTCATTATCAAAAGTGTCTTGCAGAAAGATATTAGTGCTAGAGAGATTTGTCGCAGAAAGCCCAGAATAATTCTGCCACAGAGTTTCCTTTCTGAAAAAACACACCATCATCCGGAAAAACACACCAACACACCATCTACAACACTCTTAAGAGAGTTAAGTTAAATTTTTGTGTTTTCTCTATACATTTATTATAATTATTATTAGGTTCAGTATTATTAGATTTTTCAAAAAATGTCAAAAATAGAGAAGTCGCTTTATTAGATATAGCGCTTCTATTAATTTTACCTCAATAAAATGTTATGGATTTTAGTTAGTAATTCTCAGTAAAATCCAATTTCCTTAAGTGAAAAAAACCAATTTGGATGACGGTAAAAAATTATTTAAATAAAAAGTTAGAAACCAAAAATAAGCAAAAAGAAATTTTAAAGATATGTATATTAGCGAAAACAGCACTTCATCATGGGACTCACTGTCTGCTAACGCACTGGAGTCTTTCTGTACTCACTGATTAATCCAAAAGCTAACCTCAATCAGGGAAACATGGTTTCAACGGTTAGTTCAGGAGAGCGGTCTAAAGTTTGGACCCTTTCATGGCAGTGTAAATCCAAATTTTTTTTTATTAGTAGACGGAGTTTCTTTGTAGAATTTAAGTATAATTGTTGGTGGTGTGAGATATATCTGAATTTCGTTATAAAGGGGGGATATTTATCCCAGAAAAATAAATAAAATCGTTTAAGAAAAACTGATTTATTATGTAAATCTTATAATGACGGCTCCAAAATTTTAAAATAAAGAAAGGAAAGTCCCTTAAAAGGTTCAAGAGAATCAGCCTTGTTCTCTCATCAAGAAGCTCCCCAGTCCGTTATCCAAGAATTCGAAAGTGAATTGTTCCCAACTGACAGTTAGGAGCATGGGAAGAGATTCATGGTTGGCAATTTATCATAGCCAAAAATAAAGCCAACCCCCTCCCTAATCAATATTAAATTTGAAAATAATTTGGCGAAAGCGAATAGTTAAAAATATTGTCAGAATCAGTATAACCGTGCAACTGAAACATTTTTGTGGTAAGAAATAAAGAGTTATAAATAGATTTTATTTTCAATTTAGTCACGACAGTGAATTAATGAGCTTTACATTTATTAAAATAATAAGTCAGTCGTTACATTGATTGTTAAGAAAAGAATAAAATATTTATATTTGTTTTTTTATGTGTATAAAATGTAATAAAAACTAAATAATTGGTTTAATTTAATTAAAATATGATTAAGAATTATTAAAGAAATTAAAGAGTTATTTAAGAAAGAGTTATTTATTAGTTATAAAGAGTTATTCATTGTTAAAGAATTATTTTTAAAGAAATTTAAGAAATATGTAATCCCTATTATGTAATCCTTAATTTACCATATTTCAAGAACTTCTTAAACTAGTTGAAAAATTTGTGCTAACAGTTATAAAATTCGTTCATCCATAGATAATTCTATGGAAAATATAATAATTCAAAAGTTTTGTATATAATTCAAAAGCCTCGACTAATATTAAATAAAATAATAAAATAAACAAAATATTTACTAAAGGTTACATTTTGCTTGGAATTATTCTTTCATACACGAATTTTATTAGCACAAATTTTTCAACTCGTTTAAAAAGTTCTTGAGATGTGGTGAAACACGAAAAAGTAAAATTAACATTAAGGGATCCAAACTTTAGACCCCTCTCCTGGCCAAACTATTAGAACCATATTTTCCAGATTACAGCTTTATTTAGGGGGTCAGAAATCCGTCGAAAAAAAGGTATGTTTATTCAGAAAAGTACTTTTTTATGTAAGAATTGTGACTTAAAATATAGTCTGCTATAATTAATGAGCATGTTTAAGATCATTTCTTTGAACCATTAGATTGGATCCGTGAAGTTTCGTTCATTAAATTCTAAGTTATTCAGGGTTGTCTGTTTTTTGATTTTCTGCACTGTTCATTACACTTTTTTCCATTCAAACATCATTATTTATCTTGAATAAGTATCATCATAACAGTTAAACGAAATGTACCCAACATAACCCATTGCGTTACTTGAAAATAGAATCCTTGAGGCACCAATGTTCCAGAATTAGGTTCTAAACTAATATCTCAAATTAAAGTTCCTAACTCCCCTTTAAAAGATTGTAAGTATTCAAGTCGTATTATAGAAATTGGATTTTTGTTAATTACATTACAAGCAAAAATCAAAATTCTAAAATAATTATGGAAACGATAAATGCAAAAAAATGCTTTATGAAAAATAATATTATTTGGTAAATTATATTACAAGCAGAATATCAAATTTCTAAATTATTATAAAAACGATAAATGCGAAAAATGTTTTATGAAAAATAATATTATTCGGTAAATTATATTACAAGCAGAATATCAAAATTCTAAATTATGAAAACGATAAACGCAAAAAATACTTTATGAAAAATAATATTGTTCGTACTTCCATTTTCGGAACGTGGAAAATTGTGAACAAAAAATACATCTTTTATTGACTACTTAAATAATGAGTAAAATAAATTTACTTTTTATTCACTCTTTTTTTTTTAAAGGAAAAAAAAACACTATAGTTAAACTACAGTGGTTTTGCAAACGATAAAAACTTATCTACCTAGTAGGAGAAAGTGACAGTTACTGGAGAAAGGTTTAAAGATAGGGATGAACATTCAAGGGCTTTCCTGCTCAAATATCTCAGGGGCAAAACATTCCGCTGTACTGATTGCAACAGAGTTGTCGCCATTGAGGGGGGTCAAAATCCACCTATGCTTTGGTAGCTTGAGGAGAATGAAGAAATAATTGATGCTGGAAAAAATGATTAAGGCTTCTTGTCTCTACTTCCTAGTTAAATTTCGATTTTCTATAAAAGAAATTAAAGAATGATGTTTTGGTAAGTGTTAGTCTTGCTAAAATTTTAAATAGTCTCGCGCAATTTTTTATCCTCATTTTTTTTATAATTACGTTTTCCTAACTAATGTTCAAATTAAATTACATTCTAATGATTTTGGAAGTCGACGTAGATTGGCAATGCGTTAATTTACGTTTAAAATGGCTTTATAAATAATATGGCTTTATAAAAAATAGACTAACTTTTAACGAAAAAGTCATATTTTTATAGGTACCTTATTACTATGAATATGTTAATTATTATGAGGTAAAAAATTTACTATTGTCAATAAAATAATCGATTTTTTTTCTTAAATGCGCAAAAATTTCGTAAATTAGTGAAATCTAAAACTTTTGAAATAAATTTTGTCATATTATCTTCAATTACTATATTTATGATTAATTTTCATAGAATATTTTGCTTGAGTCAAATATTCACATGTAAAAAAAGTTAAATTTCCTCACAAAAATTGAAATTAATTTAAAGTTTAATGTTGCCGATTGGCCGCCCTCTTTGGCTAAATGCTTCCTAATTTCCTTCTTTGAACGCAACTAAAGATGTAATTGATTAAGGAATGAGACATTTATAGAAATAAAATGAAGTAAATTTCATTATTAATTAGAATTTTACATTAAGAATTTATTTAAAAAGCAGTAACGCTTTCGCATATAATAACAAAAAAAAATCAACAAAAAAAAATTCGCGATAAAGTTGATTCAGGAATACCTCGATTTCTAAAATGATGCTGTTTGTCCAAATGGGAATAGTTCAAAAATTTGTAAAAACATTTCAAGTTTCAATTGCATTAGCCCATAAAAGTTTTGCCTACTTTAATGTATCTTTTTTTAAAAACTACCAAATTGATTTTCAAGAACTTTTTCCTTTTTTTTCTATGGAAATCCTTCACTTTTTTGATTTTTTACTAAAAGTGATGAATGTGAATAAATTTTATAACCCTAGTTCAAGAGCCGACCCAATATTTTGGGTATACGACTACTAATGTTCCTCCGTAGCCTTGTAATTTTGAACCAATCCGGAAGACAAGGAAACTCCTGAATCAGTAACCCCAGAGGTATTGATTTACTATGGGAACATGGAGGACTTTACGAATCGACAGATTTAACGTGCATCAGTCGCTATTTACTACACGGGGAGTCTTCGGCTGGCGGAGATCGAACCCATGAACTGTTGGTCATGGGCGGTTGGACCCTACCAACCAGGCTATCACGCCCTCTTAAAATATTTATAGTTTTATTTTGTGAAATCGGAATATGAAACTTAAGAAGCAGTTCTGCAAAAAATTATGCAAATTTAAATTGAATGTCAAGGAGGCCACATAAAATGATCCAAACAGAAAATGGTTACAATTAATGCGACTGTTTTAAAGGTAAGAATAAAAACTACTTAAGTTGTTGAATACATCGTTTCTTTTGTTTCAATTAGTTTTCATGTGACACTGTCTCCTGTTAGAAAAATATTTCCATAAAAACATGCTGAAATCTATAAAGATGAGAAAGCTTATATCCTTTTGGTGTTCATGTAAAAAATAAAAGAGAAAACGAAGAGATCAAAAAAAGAAATGTTTTCAAATCTTTTCGAGGAAATCAGAAGAAATTAAATAATACTGTGAATCATTTTTAAGCCGAAACTCCGAAATATACTTCCGAATTTTCTGGAATACATTAAATAAGTCCAAAATTAAACATTTTTTTAAATATGTAGTTCAAAAAAGTCGGAGAAAAATAGATTCTATCTGTAAATTGTTCCTTAAATCGATTTGAAAAAAAAAAAAAAAAAACTTTTATTATGGTTTATTGCTTGCATCTTAATTTTCCACAAGTCTATGCTTGTATTCATGTTTTGTATTCAGACAATCATAATACTTAAAAAGTAATACGTTCAAAACTAATTAATATAGTTTCGAAAGAAAATAAGAAAATCATGAAATATTACATTTTACATATAAAAAGTATGATTCTTTTAGCGTACTAAAACCAGTTGAAAAAGTAATCAAAAGATTACATTATCAATTTTTTCATCCAATTTTTCAGTTAGTTTGAATTGTTATTGTTCTGAGTAAATAAATAACTAAATAACTTCATTCAGAAAAAAAGTATGGACCATACTATTAGAATATGGTAAGATTAAGTGCTTCTGGCTGCATGGGAGCACCAAAACTCTCGGTAATTTTTACCGAAACGCTTTGATAATGATTTTGGTAAAATTTACAATACAATATAATTTTGTAACGTGTGATAAAATTTGGAAAATATGGTGTAATTTGGTAATTTTATCATAGTACAATAGGGCATGCCATAAAAACCATTTATTCGGTTAAGATATTCGGTTATTCGCTTTTAGATTATGTATTTTTTTTCTAATTGTGTGGTAATAAGAGATATAATTTTGAAAATCAGAATTTCCTGGAAGCTTTTACCATATGAACGGAAAATTACCAAATGGATGGTTCAAATACCGCATATTTTGGTTTGTATTACCAGAATTATTATTATTATCATCATACCGTAGGGCAGTGTTTCCCAAAGTGTGGTACGCGTACCCCTAGGGGTACGGGAACAGTTTAGCGGGGGTACGCGTTCTTATGCGAAATATTTTGCAACAAGCGAAAATTTCAAATTTTTTTATTTAAAAACAAAGCTAGCCATGAAAATTTTCGATTACGTATTTTTCTATTGGCTATTTTTTTCCGAGTTAACAGTTAATAATTAGTGATGTCAACAGCTAGTTGTGATTTTTAACTTTTGTGCAATTTTTTATCACAGCACCTGTTATCACAGCAAAAACAATACCATCCTTCTCACTGATGCAAATAAACTTATTAACAGAACCTTGTACCAAAAAAGAAAAATAAACATATTTTTAAAAAAAAAAAACATTAATTTTTTTATTAGTGGTACACAGCGTTACGAAAAATTTAGAAAGGGTACACAAAAGTCATAAGTTTGGGAAACACTGCCGTAGGGTAATTTTATCAAATTGTTTTTTCTCTATGTTGAATTTAATCAAAAGTACGCTTTATTTATTTCATCTTATTTGTTTTTCTCAGTTTCTCTCGCAAGGTTTCATTAAATAATTTATTTATATATTTATTTTTCTGAATAGTTAAAACCAAAAAGCCTTTAAAATGAGCTTTATTTTCTAAATAACGATTGTATTACGCAACTTTGAGGTATTATACAATATCAGTTGTAATTGTTGAATAATTGTATTCTTAAACAATATATGGCCTTCTTTTTGCTTACTTTTAATTATGGAAGAACAAAACAAATAAGTTAGTTTTAACTAAAATGTTTAATAGCTACTCATTTAACTGAAACTAAAATTTAAGGTTTTGTCTGGTTTTATAGCTACTAAAAAAACTAATTGGTTTAAAGGTTAGATCACACTGGAACTTTGGAAAAAAAACCTCTTCACAAAAAAGAACTTGAATACCTTAAAAACTTTAGATCCAAAGTGTCAGTAGTGAAAAAAATATGGAAGTATTTTAATTTTTCCTACTGATTTGAAAATCAACTTTATAATTTTTATTTTTTGCAGATATACGTAAGATTATTTTATAATTTATGTAAGATAATTTATTTGCATGGGTTCTTTTGTGAAGAAAAAAATTTGGGGTGATTGTCTTTGGAGGTGGTTTTGATTCATTTATTTATTTAGTTTGTCAAATATGCCAAAATTGGTTAATCAAAAATAAAATAAATAAATAAATAATAATAAACCTTCAAAACGTCTTCATACCAAAGAATTTAATTTTTAGTTTAGCATCGCTTTCAAAAAATTAAATTTTACGCTTTTACTATTTGTAATATAATGAATTCTCTTCAGAACTTTAATTTCACTTCGTTTATTAGCTAAAAGAATTTCCCAAACTATATTAGTACTTCCGCCTTTAAAATGAACTGAATTTAATTGCTGTTAATATTTTAAATGAAGATTTCTCCTGTATAAAATATCATAAGAGAGCATAAGGTAATGAAATAAAAGTGTTAATTTCTCTCCTAATTCATTCACGAAGTTTAATACAAATTTTTCTTGTTTTTGGTGCTTCGTCGTTTCTATCTCGTACAGTCTATTTGAGTAATTATTATTCATCTGATTCTAACATACAAGGAAGATAATTACTTTCTGTATAAACTGAAAACTGAAAATTGAAAAAAGAGCAATTTAAATAAACACTTTTCATGACTATAACTTGAGCCTCACCATTTTAGGCAATTAAGACTAGAAATTTACAAATTTAATGAGTAAAATTTTTACTTTTATTATGATAAATTGATGGAAATTACTTTACATTATTATTGTATAATTTTAATTCGACAACCTAGAAAGTGGGAGCGATTTGGTTGAGTTTGATTAGACCAATATGAAATTGAAATCAGTATCAATATCAAATGAACGCTATTTTGTAGGAACGCTAATAAATTAAAATTCAATTAATTGGCAGAATCCAGATGTCTATTTCTGCCAAACTCAAACTCCTCTAAACACAGCCTAGTTAATTAATGTCTAAGATTCCAACTTAGTTAACGCCTGAACTGTTACTTTTTTTAATTTTGAAACAATTTGAGAAAATATTGTTAAAAATTAATTTAAATTTCAATAACGTCATGGCATAACTTCTAAGAGCAGTGCATAAAACTTTCTTAAGATATATTTATCGAAAAAAATATATAAATTGTTACTGAAATTTAATGCAGCAATATGAATTTAAAGCACTTATGATATCAGAAGACCATAAAATAAGAATGTTTTTAAATAGAACCAAAAAATTAATATATGTTATACATTTTACTCACATACATAATTTAAAGTATTAATGAATTTTTTAACTTAAAAAATTAGAAAATTGATTTTTATTTTTTTTAGCAGAAGAAACAAAAAAGCATTTAAAAGTACAAATTTAATATCAAGAATCCTGGACTGTTAAAAAGAAAGAGAAAGAAAAACGTGTTTATGTAAATAAAAAGATTTATGCATAGCAAGCGAACACAACATCCCTAATTTATAATCTGTAAAGATATTTTTTCTCTCAACTTTTCAAAAGTTGTTTTCAATTCATAAGTTGAGACATATTGCATAAAAACTTTTGAAGAAATATTTAATAAACAGAACTTACAGAAGACAATTAAAAAAAATGCACTTTTGACATCAAAAGACGTGCGCCGTTACATGAACAATGTACTTAAATAAGAACAAAAATTTAAGTTTAGAATAAGTTTACTATCACATCATTTTAAAATAAACTTACTGAAGAATTTCTTTTTTAATTTACAGATAAGGCACAATTCATGAAAGTTAAAATTAAGAAAAAATATTTGATTCTTACCAAAGACAACTAAAAAAAAAAATCATTTTAATAACAGAAGAAATGCTCTGTTAAAAAATATTTATTTTTTAAGGAATATAAAAATTTATGGAATGTATATATTCTACTGACGTATTTTTTCATGATGTATGGCTGGTGTATTTTTTCATAAAAACTTTTAAAAAATGGCTGATGTATTTTTTCTAGTGATGTAAGGAATAGTGATGGGGCCGAATAGCCGAATACCGAATATTCGGTGGCCGAATACTTACTTTTTAAAAATTTCTCTTTTGATTTTAATTATGTAACTAAAGTAATTTTCAAATTTGAAATTAAAAATGAAATAAATATTAACAAAATTGCTTCTTTAATCTTTGTTATATTTAAAAAAATTTTAACAACTTGATTTATTTTTTGTAATAATTTAAATATGTTGATGCCAATAGCAACGCAATATGGCTTTTATAAATCTAAATCATTAATAATGGCATATTTTAGTTATAGTTATACTTGTAATTTATATGCTATTTTATATAAAATAAGAACTCATTACTACTGTTAAATGTATTCTTAACTTTCTTTTTTGTCAGAAAAATTATTAAAACCCAGAAAATTAAGAACTTTTTAAAAAGTTTCACTTTTGAAATTTTAATTTTGCAATTAAATAATTTTCAAATTTTAAATTAAAAATGAAATAAATATTAACAAATTTACTTTTTTAAACTTTCTATATTTTAAAAAAAATTTAACAACTTGATGTATTTTTTGTAATATTTTAAATATCTTGATGCCAACAATAAAGCTTTCACAAATCTAAATAATTCATAATAGCAGCATAATTAATAATAGCATATACTACATTATTCGGCCGAATAACTTCAGTATTCGGCTAGGCCGAATATTCGGCCAAAGGGCCGAATACCGAATAGTTGCTGAATATTCGTTACATCCCTAATTTTTTCATAAAAACTTTTAAAAAATATTTTTTTGTGAAAAATACCGGCAGATGGAGAAACAAAAAACATAATTTTAATACAAAAAAATCATGCATTTTTTTTTTTTTTTTTTTAGAAAAAAAGGAAGAGAAAAATTCCTAGACATCATCATATAATTATAAATGAATTATTTTGTTTTCAAAATTTAAAAACTGAGAAAAATTTGCATAAAATACTTACAGGAGACTATTAAAAAGAACATCCACCATCTTAAAATCAGCATTTATTGTATCCAGAATTTAGAACCATTGCATTTCTGTTCAAAGCACTTTTTTTCCTAAGGTCAATTTGACTCGCGCAACCAAACCACTTCAAAAACCAAACCGACAGTTTGAACACCTGTGAAGTTATGAGATCGAACAGGTTGTAAGAAAACGTATGGGACCTGTAGGTGGCGCTACCATCTGCAAGAAAATCCAAAATCTTGACATTGTGGGTAGAAAAAGAAAGGTTTTTTTGGGGGGATGACCTAAGAAAGACCAAAGTGATTTTCGTATCTTCATGCAATGTTACATCAACAGAAGTAACGAAGGGGGCAAGAAAATTTTTGAAAAAGCAGTTTTTAAAATTTGTTTTAGAATTACACAATATTTAAACTGAGGGATTTTATAGAAATTGTAAAAGCGAAAGAATAAATAATTACAGAAAGAGAAATAAATTATTTTCAGAAATAAATGATTTTTGCTTAAGGCAAGTTTTAAAATTTTTTTAAAATAACACAATTTTTAAGCTGATTGATTTTGTTTAAATCATTGGCTGTGAAATAGATATTATTAACTGTGAAAGAGAACAGTAGTTTAAGAGCTCGAAAATTTAATATGAATAAACTATATCTGTAAACCAATGAATTATCTACTGTACTTGCGTAAAATAATAAAGAAAGAATAAATATCGAAGCAAGGAATAGAGAAAAAATGCAGAATGTACTAACTGGCCATGCATGTCCTTACGTACTATACTTTTATAAATTAATATTTTTTTAAAGAAATGTTTTTTTACCTCTTTTGTTTTAAGAAAAAAACGTAGAAATGCATAGAGCTATAATTATATATGCTTATATTAACATACTTTAAATACATTATTTAAAATAAAGAAGCAATTTGATGCAATTTTTGAAGAACGTATTCACAGTGATGAAAATACTTATGAAAAATGAAAAAAAAATCATGTCAACTTCTGAAGATGATCAAAATGTTGATTCAAAAATTTGGAAAATTTGTCGGATCACTTTTTTATATTATTATTAATATATAATTATATATTATGAGCTAGTATAAAAAAATCGTTTTATATTTAAGGGCAGCGAATTGTTTTGAAAATTTTATTCGAAGCAATAACAATAGTTTAAGAACCATTCAAACTTAAAATTAGATTAAATATTCCCAAATTTAAAAATTTGTCCTTTAAAATTAACCAAAAATGTAAGGAATTTCATAATTTAAAGTTGTTATTAAAAAAAATAATATTTATTGAGTTGAAAACGTTGAAAAATATCGTTTTCTTTCCACAAGTCCAACTAGCAAACTAAAAATGAAAGATAAAATGTATGATCTTTCATGGTATGATTTAATTTAATTATCGTACAAATAAAATTTTATTCATTTTAAGCAGATGATAATTGTTTTCCAAAATGTTAGTTTCTGATTGTGAAATAATACTTGACCCGGTAACTTTAGGATTTTCCCTCATATTTGAATCACCATAATGATCAAGAATTTAAAAACTTAATAAATGATTCCAAGAAATGAATCACATGTAATTAGGATCTTAATTAGCGTTTACAATTGCGAACGTGACTATTAGTAATCATAAATTATGATTACCTGCAATTGTAGGCGTTATTTTAAGGAATTATAATTACACATAATTATAATCTACAATAACACAAAATTTAATGCATGGCAACAGGTTCAATTGATACTTTAAAAAAAAAAAAAACTTCTAATCAGATATTTTTTTAAAAAAATATCAAAAAGAAAATAAAAAGATTTATTTTTGACAGTATCACTTTTTAACGATTAAGTTATTTGTATACAATGTATCCAATCATAAAAATCAAATATTTTTTTTTATCTTTTTCATTCTTCGCATTATAAATTACGCCAATAAGCTTAAAGTTTTTCTAAAAAAGATTAAAAATTTCAATTAAGTTTTTGGTAAAATAATTTTCAAATTGATTAATGACTTTTGGTAATGGAAAATTATATTGAAAAAAATTCTGATTTAAGCATACTTAATTAACTTATTTAAGAACATGCCTTAAATCCATCCCGAAATCACTTCTTATTTTTTCCAATCGGTTAAAAATGAATTTAGAAACTGTAATAATTGAGCAGCTCCTGAATTATATTGATGAGAAAAATTAGCCGTTGAAAAGGCGCCAAATCTATGCAATTTCAAAATGATAAAAATGTTTTTCTAATTGTTGATGGGAGAATAAAAAAATTTCTCTTAAAGAAAACGACTATCTTATTGTTTTCTTTAAAAACCAGTTTTAAGAAAGTCAGAAAATCAACACTATCTCGAAAAAGAACATTTTAAAAAAATTCTCGGAGATTTAATAATAAGATAAATAGGCATTATACAGTCTAACCACGCTATATTGAATTCAGGATACACTCGGTTGTAGTAAGTTTTTTTAGTGGTTCCGTCTGAACTGCTATTTAACTTTAATGCTATTTTATGAGCTTTCAATTAACAGCTAAGTATTCGCTTATAGTAGACTCCTATTTTACAGGTATAAATATTACAAAATTTTTATTTTACGTGATATGTTTATGACTTTTAATTAGAATTGACGTAATACTGTTTGAAATGTTTAACTTTGCTGAAATGAAAAGTGGTTCCAAAAGAGCGATTGCGCACTAACTTTCTTTAAAATGATGAAAATGGAGAAGCATATCTCCCACTGGAGTATTTTTCCCCCTTAAAAAGTTCGACGAAACTTAAGAGTTGTGAATCACGCCAGTACTCAATTTACTAATGGCGAATCACCGAATTTATTACAGATGAATGGGGCATCATATAAATTATTTGTTTACCGTCATGAGCAGAATTAGGAAACACACCATAGCCATGATGGCTCAGAAGATAGAGCGTTCACTTTCCAATGAGATGAACCGGGTTCGAATTCCAGCGATGGCTGGTTGTATGCTGCTGACGTAAAATATCCTCAGTGGTAGACGGATCATGGGTTAGAATCCCTCTGCCTTCAGGCTAACCATGAGAGGTTTTCGTGATTTTCCTCTCCATGTAATGCAAATGCAGGTTAATTTCATCAAAAAGTCTTCTTTGAAGGCACATTTCTCCCAATACTTGATCCAGCAGCTCCTTTGTCTTCTGGATTGGGTTGAAAACTACAAGACAACGGAGTTGAACATTAGTAGTTGTAAACCTAAAAAAATTGGGTAGGCTGTTCAACGATGGCTATAAAATAAAATTAAAATAGCCATTACTGATGACATTAAAAAATGCACCGTATGATTTCGATTAATGTATTTTGGGGAATTAGAATCGGTTACTGTGGATCCATACCAAAAAAAATTAATTTTAGCGATAATTTTCCTCGTCACTCTTTCGGTATGAATCCTCAGTAACCGATTCGAGTCCCCCAAATTAATGATTCGCTCTTATTGATAGATTCTTCTCTCGGATATTTAATATCAGGGAATCTACATAGTTTTAATTACATTCCTAGATGTTCCTTGAGAGCATTTAAATAAATCAAGTTGATTTAGATATTTTGGAAACCGGTAAAGATGAAGGAATTGTAGACTTCGTACCGTTACATATGGCATTACAAGCGCTCATTTTCGTATTCTAAAGCGCGGTGAATGGAGACTGGTGACCAGCAGCAGCTATAGTCGTCCATAAGGACGCTGATGGTGTGTTATCGGAATTGACTCACTTGATTAACACTAGAAAGACTGAAACTTTGCATATACCTCCCAAAAGCAGTCAAAATGAGTGGATTGTAAAAGAATAACTAATGGTAAAAAAATTAATTTAAAATTAATTTTTAGTATTTTTTATATAATTTACAGTTATACAACAAGTTATTAGTAAATATTAAGAATAAAAAAATTATACGTTGTACAAAAGTCACAAAATTCTAAGAAATTGTGTCATTATATGCATCACTGCTTTTCTAATTGAAATTAAAAAGCAGTCAAAATGACTTCCTTGGGTAATCTAGTGCTAACCTTCTTCAATGAGGCAACCTTCACGGGTAATCATGAAATGAACTTTGTCTATTGGAAAATGTACCTTACGTAGGACAAGAATAAAATTTTGATTAAAATAAGGGTTGACTCATGGTCTGATATGGAATCAAAAAGGAAAAAAAAATTTTGTCAAATATTACGATGCCATTTCACTATACCTAAAGATCAGTTTTATCATGCATTGCTAAGCTGTTGAAACCACTGTTGGGACTAGTAATTGGGAAGGCGAAAATTTTTATGCAAAAACTTCCTAAACTGGATTGGGATCACCATTGCCTGACGCTACAGAATAGGGAAATATGTCACCTCACTTCAATTTGACAAAACGCTGTGTGCTGGTTGGAGATTCATGGATTTTGTGATGCATCTGATGACGGTGCTGCATTGTATTTGCAATGTGGGAATGATTCAGATGGTATGAAGTATCTATCTACTGAGAAGCAAATCAGGAATAGTTCCTATAAAACAGTAAATATTCCTTGCTTAAAATTGTGGAACTGTTACCTAGACTATTAAGGAAATTAAGCTCTAAAATTGAATATATAAGATGTATATTTGCGGTATGATTCAATTATTAACTTTAGCATGGATTTATACAAATCTGTGCTTGCTGGAAACCTTCGTAATAAACAGAGTGAGTCAAGAGCCTTCAAATGGTGCCCTCCGAAGATAATCCAACAGATCTCATTTCTTAGTGTGGATAAAATTTCAAACTCTGGTGGAATGGAGCTTCTTTTTTTGCTACCCAAGTATTCTAATTTTTTATATATATAACCGAAAACATTTCGAATATAATTTACTTTATGTAAGACAGGATTCCAATAGTGTTTTTAAATAGCATATTTAAATAAGCAAATAACAATGGGAATTAATTCGTACTGTAAGTTATATTTTCAGATTTTGTAAAAAGAAGGAAAATCATCGACCTCTAAAGAAACCTAGAGGACTAAAATTTGGTTGCTAATCGGGTAAGAATTTGGTGCTCTCCAAAGAGGCTTTGTAGTAAGTTTAACTGTTGAATTTTCTTTAATGTCGAAATTCTTTAATTAGAGGTCGTTTTGAAAAAGTTTCTTACATAATTTTGATCCTCAAAATTATATTTCAGTAATATCTGTACCTTAGGGATAACTCTATGATACTCATTTCGGTTTGTAAACGGTAGGTATTTTAACTAGGTCCATAATGTGTTTTACCAATTTAAAGTATGTTTGTATTATGCTTATTTGTGCTATGTGAACAATATTACTTAATTTTCATTGTTACTTAATTGAAATTTTGTAAATTTTATTGGGGGCAGAATATTACCGCAAATGCTGTGGCGTCTTGGCACGCTTCTGTCGCTCGCCAACTAAACATTTTCAGTTTGATTTTTGCTACGATAAAGCACAGATTTTTTTTAGTTAAAAAATAAAGATTTTTATAAAGTTTTAAAATATAGTCTGATTCTCTAGAAAAATAACAGCCGTAATCTGGGAAATATGGTCCCAATGGATTGTTAAGAAAAGCGGTTGAATGTTTGAACTCCTTAATGTTAATTTTACTTTTTGTGGATTAAACGAATTGAAAATTTTTGCTCACAAATATAAAATTTGGTCATCCAAAAAATTGATTGATTTTTGTTGATTTGATTTTTGTTATGATAAAGTGCTAGTTCGTTATGAAAAATTTATTTTTGTTATTATAAAGTGCTAGATTGTTATGAAAAATTGATTTTTGTTATGATAAAGTGCTAGTTTGTTATGAAAAATTTATTTTCGTTACGATAAAATGCAGATGCGGAGGATTTATTCCCTTTTTCTTAGTTAAAAAATAAAGATTTTTGTTAAGTTTTAAAATACAGTCTGATTCTCTGGAAAACTAACAGCCGCAATCTGGGAAATATGGTCCCAATAGTTTGTTCCGAAGAGCGGTTCAACGTTTGGACCCCATAACGTTAATTTTACATTTTGTGGATTAAGCGAATTGAAAGTTTTTGCACACAATTATAAAATTCGGTTATCCAAATAAAATCGCATTCAAAAAATAATTTTTTAATGAATATTTATTATTATTTAATATTTTTTAATTAATAGTAAAAAAATAATTCTAAATTATACAAATTTTAACATTACACTAAAGAATGTAATTTATTTCAATATTCAAAATTGTGAAACATTTCGTGAGATACTGGATTTTTAATATGACTGTTTTAAAATTCGATTTATCAGGAGGTACTCAACCGATTTCGTATTTAGGCACATAAAATTACATTCCTTAAAATAATGTTACAATTTGTATGCCTTATAATTATTTCGACCATTATTAAAATTTATTTTTTGTATGGAATTACCTTTGGATAAATATATTTTAAAATTGTGTGCAAAAAGTTCTCTAGATATGGCGAAATATGACAAGAGTAAAAATTTCATAAATGGATTAGAATAAAATTACTCACATTTTGAGAAATTCAAATCCGTCAAAAAATAGGTATGTTCTTCCAGAGAAAGTACGTTCGATTTTATGACATCGTTTGCATTAATTAATTATATACTTAACCTCTCGAACCAATAAGATTAATTTCTAGAACATGAAATTCCGAGTTATTCTCAGGGTTGTTTGCTGACTGTACAATTTAATATATTTTGCCAATATTTTAATTTCATAGTTATAAGAATGTTTAGCAGCATTTATACACTAGCGTGCAAAAATCTTTGGTCAAACTCAATATTATAGATGGTTGATTGGAAATTTAATAAATACTGTTTAATTTTATTCCTGAACATTCTTAATATGCTTATCAACCAGAAGGAAAAGTACAGTGATTTGAAAGTCACTTTAAATTAAATACAATTTTCATATCAGTCGGGTATTTGTTTTTCGTGAAGCGATTTTCTTACATCTAAGAATTGGATGAAAATACAATTGAAAGATACAATTTTAACAAATAAGCATAAGTTTTGCATATTTAATTACGGAAATCATGATTTTAACTTTAATTTAAGATTGACATTTATTTTTGAAGAATTAGTTCTTACAAGACTTGAATTATATAAAAAAAGAAATATTCAACTGAACTGAGTGCAAAGATTTAAATTTAATCCAAACAAAATTTCTAGATTCCAAGACAATATTTCAAGACATTTTGCATTAAATTGCAGGAAAAGAAAAATTTTGAAATCAATGTGACATATATGTTGGCTTGATTAAATAAAATGGAAATCATCTCTACAAAAAAAAAAGGGGGAAAAAACGCATAGAAAGGTTAAAATGCCTCTCATGCCAGTGTATAATATGACAAGAGTTTTTATTTAAATTTTAATGATTATTTTTCATTCAATTTAATTAAAAGAAATACTTTAATATTAAAATTTTAAAATTTAAAATGATAAATACAAATAAGTGCAGTATTATATCATGCATAATGTGTATACGTAAGGTAGTACCTGAATAATTTTCTTGGTTTGTAACCCCATGTAAATGTAATTTACCTGGGCAAGAATGAAGGTTAAGAAAAAACAAGTAAATCTGCATAAAAATGCTGTCCTAAGAAAGTTGACAAAAAAGGTGTTCTTGAAGCACTTCTAAGAAATGTTAAAGGCGTGATGGTTAATTTAAAGAGATTAAATAGATCTATTACTAGCTGTGAAACAGCTTATATTTCTAGAAATTAAATAAAAATTAGTGGTCTCCAAGAGGACTTGAAAAATAAGTGTGAAAAACTGTCGGTAAGGACTCTTTTATCCGCCCAAAATTATTACTTGTTTTCACATGTTTATTATTTTAAACTTTGCTTAATAGTGTCATCTGCTAAAGCAGAACGGGTTGGTATTTCTCAAAACTATAATTCTTATTGTCTCCTTAGTAAAAAAAAATACAGGGTGGCCATGAAAAAAACTTTTCCCAGTTCATTAACCCTTAGCAGCTTATCATTAACTAATCAAATTTAATTATTAGGTGTTATTTGAAGGAATGCGCACTTTCTTAATTCACCTAAGTGTGATCTCCACTGTAAATTGGATTTATAACGATATTTGTAGTATGAAAAACGCTTGAACAGGCATATCGTATTGTATTTTTCTTTTAATATCTCCCTGATTGTGAATGAAAAGTGTTTCGTAATAACTACCCTTAATAAAAGATATTTTAAAGAAAGAACACAGTCGAAAACTGAAGAAATACCACTCAGATGGATGGGATAAAAAAAAAACTTAAAACCAGTTTGTCTGCCTGGTAAAATGTAAAAGTTTGTTTTAATTATTCTCTTTTACCTCCTTTCAGTTTTCAAAAATAGGCAATCAAACGAGGTTTGATGCTTATATTTTACTTTATCTCATTCCTCCATGATTCAACTGATTTCTTCTTCATTTAGATATAATTTACGGCAATCTAGTTTCTTAATGAGTGTTGGTTAAAAATACAAAAAACCTTACTGTGAGGTCGCTGTGAGGGCAATTACTAAAGCACTCAGCTTGCAGACGCGCTTAGATATACTGTGACACCCAATATGTTTCTTTATTTTTGATCAAAGATTCTGAAGATATTCATTAAAAGTGACAGTCACAACAGGGTTATTTTTAAATTTTATAAACATCACCTTTTTCAGATCCAGACGTTTCCAAAATAGGTAATATTTTTCTAATCTTTTAAAGTTGGGTCATAGAGACTTTTTTCTCCTTTATTTACCGCAATCTAGTTTCACAGTAAGTGTTGGCAAAAAAAAAAAAAAAGAAAAAAGAAACTTATTGTGAGATCGCTGTGAGCGCAATAACTAAAGCAGTGAGCTAGCAGACACGGAACTGTTTTTTTTCTTCCTTTGTTATTTAATAATTGTTATCTTATATTTGGCTACGTCGGTGATTTATTTTACTGAAGATTTGAAAAATTCACTGAGCCACTGAATCCACCTTGATGCTCATTATTGAACTACTGATAATTGGATTAAACTCAGATCAAGTGTCTTTAACAATTGTAAATTGAATTATTGCACTAGTTTGGCATATGTTGCGCAATTGTCAGTTCTCGTGGATTTTAAAATTAATTTTTTGATACACATATGAGCCGCTCAGAAGCCAATGCGGTTAAGTCCATTTTTTGATATTTTCTGATTTTTGGAAATTTTGATGAAATAAATAATAATCTTCTTAGTTATAAAAGGATTTACTCGTTGGTTACTTTTTTCTAGGTTAGACAGCAATTTTTTTAATAACTTCTGAATATATTATATAATAATTTCAGAAGCCATTGTGAATAAGTCCACCTTTTATCAATATTTTTTTACATAATTTTTGAAATAAAAATTAAATTATTCTTCTTCTTTCGATATTTGTTGGTAACACTGAAAAACAAGAAATTCATAGTAACCAGGGTTGCCAGACGTAGTATTTTTAATACTACGGTAGTATTTTTTCACCAAAAAAAAGGGGAATGGTATTTTTCGTAGTATTTTTTTAAAATGTGGTATTTTTTATTTTTTTAAAAATTTTTTTTTTCATTTCCTAAAACAAAGAAAAGTGCCACTTTAGTTTTGAAGTAAAAAACAATTTTTGAAATAATCCAACAGTTTATTTTCTATTAGTCACTGTATCTACACTGTAAAAAATCTCGGTTAATGTTTATCCAATACTTGGTGCAAGGTTTGCTAATTGCACCATAAATAGGATAAATCAAAAATTATTTTATCTAGGTTGCACCATAAATTGGAAAATATGATCAAGAAATGCGTTTATGGCGCAATCGATTGCACCAAACTTTCGTACTATGACAGGCACGTGACCGATGACTTATTACGTAGTTGTTGACAAGATGGACGACTTTGTTGCTGAATCTTGATATCATCTCATGCAAGTTGTCTTTGAAATTGTCCATTTCTTTTGAAGGTAAGTAAACTTTTCTTAATTATTTGCATTAATTACAGTTCATTTCTTTAATATCAACTTTAAAAATTTTGTTGTCTGTTCCGAAAGTGTTAGCTTCAAATTTCTTATAGGAAACTGTTTCGTTGTATGAATAATTAAATATTTTAAAATCTATATTAGCTCTTTTTCAGTAAATAAGGAGATATAACGATTTTATGTGCACAGAAAGTGCATTTACAGTTTATTTGGCTAAAGGAGCATAGCTTTCCGCCAAATTCACTGCCGGTGAAAATTTTCTAGGTTCGTGTTGTTATTTCATTCTACCGATCAAAAAAATTCGTATGTGCTTTCTGTTAGGATTAAAACTTTTTATCAATATCTCTGCTTTTGTTTTGATTTTCATGTTCTATTTTGCTCTTTTTCGTTTGTAATGTCACATAATTACACGAATTTTGGTCTATACATTCTAAAGTGCTTCTGTTGTAAAATTTTCAATGCGAATTATTCACCTCAAATTAATACTAACCGTTGTCATGGAAACTAGATTTCTCTTTACGTTCTCTGAGCGCACGAGGTAGGAGAAAAACTTAGTGGGTAATATTGGCGCTAAAGGAAACAAAGCGATATTTTTTTTTAATTCGCCAATAATACCTTACTGAAATTTAGAACAAAACACCGACAAGAATAAGATTTGTTTTAGAGCATTTAGAAATTAACTGATTTCTTATTAGAATTTTTTCTTAAAATATATTTTATTATTAATATTTTTTAACTAAGAGAAAATTTTTTTCAATGAAACAAAGTATTGTATTTAAAAAGATAATAAATATATCTTTTTTATTAAATACATATAAAGAAATACTTTGATACTCATAGATACTCTGCTTTAGATACTTATTTTTCGATGTTTTTTTTAATTTTTACTTATTTATTTTATTTTTTGTAGCTTTAAATATATTAATTTAGCCCACATTTGTGTTTTGCGGGTGAGGGGAAGGATAATATAACCATGAAATTGAACGTTTTCATTGATCCTCAAAAATGTCATACGCATTCTTTATAATATTTACAGTTGTTTTTGATTTTTTTAAATAATTTTTTTTTGAAAAGTTTCATTTTAATTACAAAAGTGAAATTTTTTTATTCTGAAATATATGTGCTTCTATGAAACAAAAGACCTTTAGTTAAAAAGGCAACCCTCACAAACAATATACATGTGGAGTTTTAATACTATCCACATGACTACTGCTTGTGTGTTAATCGTCAGCCAGATTCCACCCTCTTAGACTCAACACGAACTCTTTTATCTATACAAGTGATGATCAATTTGTTCATTTATTATTTTAACTGTTTACAGTTCCTTCAGTAAATTTTTTACTGTGCCGCTCTGCATAAAATTCAATTCACAATTTCTCAAGTGGAGAAATTCTATTTTGGTGTTTTAGCGCATTTTAACAAAAATAATAATAATAATATTTTAAAATATCAATATCTTTCATTTCTTTCCGGAATCTTTGTGGGTAAAAGGAGGCTTAAGATAAAAATCCCCCCCCCCTGTATAAATAGTTGGTCTCGAAATTTTTGTTTTTTAAGGTAGTGAAATGTTTTAAAGTTTTTTTACACGAGAACTACAATTTCTCAATTTTCTTTATATTGTATTTTAAAAATAGTAATTAAAATATGACTTTCTTTGATTTATCTTTCTATGTTTTAAAAAAGTAAGGATTCAAATTTTGTTTCTTCTGTACATTTTATTAGCATAAATTACATTATTTTTAATCTTCTTTCATTAGCATAAAGATACCAACAACTTCAATGATTTTAATTGAGAAAGAGACACAGGAAAAAATATTGTTATACCCAGTGCCGAACCAATTGATTCTGCCAAAATCACCAGAAGGTTATAAACAGTTTTTTCACAATTGAAAAGTGCTAGTTTCAAGAACAGCTTACAAACAAGGAATGTGTATAGTTTCAAGTTTTGAGAATGAAGAACCTGTGCTTGGAAAAACAATTATTCTTTTGTAAATAGGCTCCAAAATTTTATTTGTGTGTAATCTTTTTAAAACTATCAACTAAATCAACTATCAACTAAATCAACTTTACAATCAACTAAAAAATGTGATATAGTTAAAGTAATAACACCAGAAAATCTATAATCATGAATATGTAATAAAAATATTGTTTTTTTCTCAAATACTCACCATCATTTACTAATTTATAAAAAAAATTACAGTATTTTTTTTCAAACTGTGGGAAATTTTACTCTTTTTATCAAGTAGTAAATTATGCTGGTAAAAAAGTAATTTAGCTATATTGTAGATTTTAATTCAGATGAGGCAGAATATGCCAAGAAATTTAGTATCTTATTAAAATATAGAAAATTATTTTCAGATGATCCCAAATTTCAAAACTCTAAACATTGAGGCATAACATAATTTTTATTTTAAATTACTGTAAATTTAAAATAAGTTTGAATTGAATGCACTCTCTTAGTAACAAAAACATACTATCGATCATATTTCTGAGTGAATATTTTGTATTTTTTTTTAATGAATGCTGTGATATGTATAAAAAGTATAATATATTTAAATTTTAAGATTTTGCTTAAAAATTATTACATTCTGTCTATGTATACAAATATCAAAGTGATTGTAAATGAATAAATTATGTTTAAATATTGATCTGTATATTGTTTGCTAATATTTCCAAGTTATTTCATTATTTTTACATTTCTTAATTTACTTCAAATTTAATATTTCCATACTCCAATGTAATTAATATTGGAATGTTTCCTTAATTAGAGATTGGGGGTTGACCAATACAATATTCGTCTACTTTTTTATATAAATTTTTACTTGTGAAAGTAATATTTTCATTTTTAAATAATAAAATAATTTCAAAATACAAAGTAATAAGAATTTGATTCAGCCTAAAATTAAAATTCTTTTTATTTACATGCGGTATTAACTCTATAGCATCGGTTCGTACTTTAAATGAAATGTAAAAAATGATTAAATTTTACATATATCAATTTGAAGAAAGAAAAAGTTTTCATTTGAACGAAAATCATTCGAGCGACAAAAAGCAGATAAAGTTAGCATCATTAATAAATATTTATAAAAAATAAAAATAGTTTTATTAATTTTTATAGATTTAAATAATTTAATTATAATTTGATTTAAATTATATCCTCTTTTTTCAATAAATATTTATTAATGATGATAACTTTATCTGCTTTTCGCCGCTTTAAAAATATTTAATAATGGTGCAACCTTCCTCGCTTTTTAGTTCCCTTCAAAACACTTATTTTTGGTGCAACCTTTCGCCGCTTTTAGGCTCTTTCAAAATTCCGATTTTTGGTGCAACCTTCTCTCGTTGTTTGGAACTAGTGAAAGCACCAATATATAGTAAAACTGAGCACGACTTTATGTAGCCAGCAAATGAATACCAATATTTGGTGCCGCATAGCTCGAAATTTTTTACAGTGTAGTAATGATTGAGAAAAATCGAAGTTCGTTTATACTAGAAGACATAAATTTCTTATCTTTTTCAGCTGCCAAATGGTATAAGTCCTAAAATTTTTAAGATGCTGTCATTATTTCAATAAATACTTACGTTTTTATTTACACTTCCTGTACATATCTTGTTTTTTTGCAGAGTTTACACCTCGAAAAAAGAGTTTATACACTTTTCTAATTAAATTAATAAATCAGGAATTTTAAAAACTAATGTATTAAAAAACATTAATTTTCTCAATTGTTGTGTTTTGGACTTAACCGCATTGGCTTCTGAGCGACTCATATATGTTCTTAACACTTCGTACGTACACAAAGTATGAACCGCAGTGCAGATCTAAAATGATGTTACACTAACTTTTAGAGTGCAAATGCTGTTTCCACAAAAAAAGAAAAACTATTTGCTTGATATAGAGGTTCGCTTGGTTACAAGGACTTGTATAACAGCAAATTTAAAGTAAATCACTTTTTCAATGACAACGTAAAATTAAATCTGTTTCTAAAAATGAATAAAGGAATGAATGTTAAATGTTATAAATTGTATTTAAAATTTCTAAAATTTTCTTTTTTAGAATTTCTTTCTCATGCTATTTGAAAAGCATAATTGTTATTACTCATTGTGATTTATATAGCGATAATTGTGATTTATATAGTATTTCATTTATATATCATAAATTTAATTTTAACTGGTTGAATCTTTGCTAAAAATTTAACCATTTCAAATCTGTATTATCTTGAACTTGATTATGGTTTAATCATTATTAAGGTTTCAACTAATTATGGTAATTGATTTTATGATTCAACGTTGAATCGATTTTTCTAAGAATTTAGATTCTTATAATGCCAACAGAAAGTATGAAAAAAAAAAGAATTATTGAATTATGAAACTTTTTAATAATCTTTAATTTATAAATTAACGAAAATACTGTTTTTAAAACGATTAAACATTAAACTTAAAAGTCGAATAAATATTTGAATTAAAAACCTTATAAAACTATTTTTATCACATAAAAAATAAGGTTTATAACGTTATAAATATCGCAATGTTTTATCAAAAATCTTTTTTCGTGTCTAGTATGGCATATAGAACGTATTACTTCTATTTACAAATATTTCGATTGAAAATTTTCCTATCACTGCTTAGTTAGAAATAACATTTAATTTATCTTTAATTTATCTTTAAATAAGGACTCTTTTTCCTTTTGAATTGACTTGAAAGAGGCGCCAAAAAAAGAACCTCGTTTTTAACTGTTTCGCATTAAATTTCTCTTTTTTGAAAATACACACAAACCAAATTGATTATCTTCTACAATAGTCGTATTCTTTTTTTCGATGCGTAAAAAAATTGCATTGAGTTTGGGTTTTAACAGAGCGAAAATAACTTGTTTTGATGGCGTTGTTCGTGAAACAAATTCAATTACTTCTTAAAAATGTCCTTCAGAATCTTACAAAAAATAAGAATCGAAAATGTTATTTTCAAGGCAAATAATTTTAGTAAGTTTTATAAAGCATATTACTTCAAGTTTCAAATTATAATGATTTTGACCATATTTTTTAAAAGAAATTTTTCACAAGTAATATTTGGTAAATAACATTTCACTGCAAATATACAATACAATTTTATTCGATAATTCGTATGATAAGAAGTGGAACACCTTAATAATTTTTTATTCGAAAGTTTGAACAGAATCAGTTAAAGAGTTCTTGAGAAATTAAAATTTATAAACATGATTTATTCTAAGTGAGTTGTGAAACTATTTAGACGATTTAGCTCAAGTTTTATATTTTTTCATTAAAAATTGCGTAGTTTAGAATGAAGTTACTTTACTACGTCCCTTTTCAAACATTTTTTTATCTTTTATATTTTTCTAGAAATCATCTTTGAGTTTTACGATTCAGTTTAGAACCTTTTTGATTCACTTTATTAAATCCAGAGATACGGCACCGTTATATTTTGAGGGTCAAAAATTCGAAAAAAAAATTTAATAAATAAATAAAATAAAATAATCTTGCAAAATAGTTTTTAAAAGAAATAATGTTTTATATATAAAATGTTAACATAGCTATGTATTTTATAAAATTGTAAGATATTGAAAGTACTATCGAAAATACAAGGTTCATGTAAGAAATAGTTTTATTAACTTATAATCCAAAACTTACATAGAAAAAAATTTTCTAAAAACCAGGATAAATTTAGAAATTCATATAATCTTTGAGTTTTACAATTCAGTGTAAAACTTTTTTGATATACTTTATTAAATCCAGAGATATGGCACCAATATATTTTGATAGTCAAAAATTCCAAAATAAAAAAGCAGTTAAAATAATTTTGAAGAAAGGAACAATATTTTTGGCATATAAAATATTAGCATATCTATGTATGTTATAAAATTGTAAGACATTGCAAATAATTACTAAAATACAAGGTTCGTATAAGAAATCGTCTTATAAACTTATCCAAATCTTACATAGAAAAAAAAATTTCTAAACCCAGGATAAATTGAGAAATTTATATAATTTGCATTTTATTAAAATGCAGAATTCTAATACTTAATAGTAAGTTAAAAAATCAAAAATAAATATTTTTGATTATTTAACTTACATAGATGTGTTGTTGTCGTTGTTAATTTACGTCGCACTGGAGCTGCACAATGGGCTATTGGCGACTGTCTGGGAAACATCCCGGAGGATGATCCGAGGACATGCCATCACAATTTTTATCCTCTGAGGAGGGGATGGCACCCCCGCTTCGGTAGCCCGACGACCTGCGCGCGAAGCCGAGCACTTTACGGTAGTACAGTTTAACGAGGACCAATACCGCACACCCTCGATCCCTACGCAGACTGATCCAAGTGGTCACCCACCCGCACACTGACCGTAGCCAGTGATGCTTGACTTCGGTGATCTGCTGGGAACCGTGTCTTATTACATAGATGTGACTTACATACACTGATTGTTCATAATTGATATATTTTTGCTAGCTTAAAACATCATAAAATGTATAATTTTCAAACAAAACACAAATATTTTTTCATCATTCGTAATAAGATAAAGAGAAATATTTTTTCATCATTCGTCAGAGGGATAATCAAAAATTATAATTTTACAGTTATTTTATGAATAAAATTATTTTTATATACCTATTCACTTTTGATATTTTAGGCAAAGATTATTTTTTACAATGTTTATTTTTAACAAATAAGTTAATTCTATACGTGAGATGCTAGATCGTTCAGATGGTTATCATTTGTTTAATTAGAATTTTACGAATTATTGATTTAAAAATGAAACTTTGGAATGAGCAAGAATATTTGATAAAACAAATTTTCCTTAAGACATCCTAATTTAAAGATTTAATATTGTGTTTCAAGTTGCTGCCTGTCTTAACATATTTTTAAAACCTGTAAAGTTTAGTGTTTTCAAAATGTTACTAAATATTTTTTTCGACTATACGTTGCAATAGTTTACGGAATTTGAGTTAATCCAATTTCAGTAAGCTAAATCGATAGAAACTGGATCTAAACATTGTTTGCTGTTAATAATAACGATTTTTCTAGGTTCCTTAATAAAGAAAAAATTTTAAAAAATACAATCTCTGAAATGTACATGTTATATGATTAAAATAATAAAATGTAATACAGACTTTAACAAAGTTACAGTTTTTAAAAATTAGAAACTATGTAACGTCGTTGCTTGAATATGCTACTTTAATCATAAGGAATCTGTTGGTTAAAGTAATCTGACTTAACAAAACTGACTTCCTGACGAATAGGTTTCAAATCATACAGCAATTCGAAGTGAATAATAAAAGGAATTAAGATAAAGAAGAACACAAAACAGGTCAATCCATTTATAAAATAAAAATAATTTACTTTCTAACACTATGCTTAGTAAAATGCTTCCAACTATACTAAGGTCCCGCAGTGGACTGATCGATAAGACACGGTTCCCAGCAGATCACCGAAGTCAAGCATCACTGGCTGCGGTCAGTGTGCGGGTGGGTGACCACTTGGATCAGTCTGCGTAGGGACCGAGGGTGTGCGGTATTGGTCCTCGTTAAACTGTGCTACCGTAAAGTGCTCGACTTCGCGCGCAGGTCGTCGGGCTACAGAAGCGGGGGTGCCATCCCCTCCGCAGAGGATCAAAATTGCGATGGCATGTCTTTGGATCATCCTCCGGGATGTTTCCCAGACCGTTGCCAATAGCCCATTGTGCAGCTCTAGTGCGACGTAAATTAACAACAACAACAACAACCAACTATACTAAAAGGAGAAATTTTTATATTGAAATCTTAGCATATATGCCGTCTTCTGAATTTGATTATTGCACGCATTCTTCTATTTGGCAAATAGTTTAAAACCCATCCACAAGCCACGATGATTTTCCTTAATATACGAAACGCTAGGAAATGTTTTATTTTATTCATTAATTGTTTTTTAATCATTATAATCATCTTTAGTATACATACAGTTAATGAAAAAGATCGATTTATTTCCCAACATTATTTAAAGATTTTATTAACGCATATATAAATTCATTGTTTAAATACTTAAGCAAGACATTGTCTTGCTTAATTCGTTTTTAATAAAAGTATTTTATGGTTGTTCACTTATCCATAAATCTCCATATTTGAGTTATTTATTTAATGTTGTTTATTTATCGCAGAAAAAATTGTGTTTTCAAAACAGAAAAATGGGTTCCTGTTCCTGTGGTTAATAGACGCAAAACTTTCATTCGTCTACGTATAGCCCAGTTCAGAGCGTAAAGGTGGGGCTTCTCTGGCCGAGCAGTATCCCCCGACAAACACTGTCCCCAGTGAGGCAGTAGCGGGTTCGAATCCCTCTGTAACCCTGGATGTATTCTTCGTGATATCTTTCTACTAGAAAAAGGTTTATAAGTCTAAATTGAGCACACAAGCCTGCAAATGTACGTAATTTCAATAAAGCAATAAAGCGCGATGGTAGCGGGTTCAATTCCTACCGTTACTCTGGATGTAATGTTCTTCTGTTATATGTGCTATTGGTTTTTCAACTTTTCGAGAGTTTGTAAGCCGATTTATCAAGAGTCTGAAGATTCGTTTATTGATTAATAAAGGTCCCGCAGTAGACTGATCGTTCAAACACGGTTCAAAGCAGATTACCGAAGTCAAGAATCACTGGCTGCGGATAGTGTGCGGATGGGTGACCACTTGGATCAGTCTGCGTAGGAACCGCGGGTGTGCGGTATTGGTCCTCGTTAAACTGTTCTACTGTAAAGTGCTCGACTTTGCGTGCAGGTGGTCGGGCTACCGAAGCGGGGGAGCCATACCCTCTGCAGAGGATCAAAATTGTGATGGCATGTCTTCGTATCATCCTCAGGGATGCTTCCCAGACCGTCGCCAATAGCCCATTGTGCAGCTCCAGTGCGACGTAAATGAACTACAACAACAATTGATTAATAAAAAAATAAAGAACTTCTTTGGGCCGTGGTGGCCCTGAAATTAAGATTCCAGAATGTGAGAGAAAAGATCATAGGTCCGAAAGTAAATTTAATCGAATAAATCACTTTTATGCCATGCTCCTAATTATCATGATAAAATAACTGAATTTTGCTATATTTACTTAATTTTATCCCACATTATAAAACTATATTTTATTGTTACTTTTATCAAAGTGTGGGTAGCTGAAGCTTTGAAATAGGTAGCTAAACCTTACCAAGTATAATATTGCAGAGATCTTTGCTTTTCCCATAGAGACAGAAACATGGTAAATTCTAATAATTTCTGACCATTCTTTCTTATCTCAGTGCACAAATGTCTCATAATGCTGCACAAATGTCTCATAATGCTGCACAAATGTGTCCATTAATTCTGCACAAATGCGACCATTAATGCTGCTGCAGAAATGCGTTCAATAATGCTGCACAAATGCGTTCATTAATACTGCACGAATCGTACATAATGCTGCACAAATAACTTCTATGAGTTCTTTCAAAGTGCACGATATTTGTGGTTTATAAATATTTTTGGCAATTGAGTGACTATAATTTGCCTTTTATCACTTACCAATACCTCCGGTCCCGCAGTGGACTGATCGTTAAGACACGGTTCCCAGCAGATCACCGAAGTCAAGCATCACTGGCTGCGGTCAGTGTGCGGGTGGGTGACCACTTGGATCAGTCTGCGTAGGGACCGAGGGTGTGCGGTATTGGTCCTCGTTAAACTGTGCTACCGTAAAGTGCTCGACTTCGGGTGCAGGTCGTCGGGCTACCGAATCGGGGGCGCCATCCCCTCCGCAGAGGATCAAAATTGTGATGGCATGTCTTCGGATCATCCTCCGGGATGCTTCCCAGACCGTCGCCAATAGCCCATTGTGAAGCTCTAGTGCGACGTAAATTAACAACAACGACAACAACCAATACCTCCGAATCTTAAGACGCTACCTATGATGAGGTTTCGATATCGAACGCACAATCGATATCGAACGCACGAAGAAAATATTTTTAATGCATAAAAGTAATTGATAATGTAGAACTAGCGAACTTGATTACAGATTAAAGGATGTAACAAAAGGGTCACACATCAAACATTTAATGAAAAGAAACATATGTCTTTAAACTCATGTATGTGAAAAAGTTTCGCTGTTCATTTGCTTAATAAGAAGAATTTGAAAATATTAAACAATGTTGGGAAAGAAATATGAAAAATATTTGCTTCCGAAAACGTTTAACATCCATCTTTCAAATTAATATTCATAAACCTTAGAGATGTTATAAATCTCGAAGAAGGAAGTTGCAAATAAAACTTCAACCTTTAGACCTCCAGAATTTAGAAATAGAAATAAAAGTTAGCGGCAAGGACAAAAGTTAGCGGCTCTTTGTCTCTTAGCACTTTTTCGCTTCAATTAGTGTAAATAAATCTTTAAAAAAAATCCCTTTTGAACTTTAGAGATAGTCATCCTCAAAAAAGTAAATGAAGATTAGTTTTCAAACATTTACGTCAAAAAGACTATTTCCTTGTTTTGAATGTCGGTCAAAGAACTTTCAGTTTTTTGTTACAAATTTTTTTTTTATTCCTTCTATAGAATAGTTGTTTAATTTCAGGAAGAGTGTTCAGGCTTTTAGTAGTTACGAATAAAACAATGTGATGCATTGACGTATCGTGATATATCGATATTGATTAAACATTGCGAAAATGATGTTGTTTAAAGTATTATCTCCATACATTCTGAATACCGATCTTATGATGAATTCGAATATACAATAAAATATTTAAAATATTTGTATAAAAAAATATCTCAAAAGAATTCATTATTTCAGGAAGAGTGTTCAAGCTTTTAGTAGTTACGAATAAAACAATGTGATGCATTGACGTACCGTGATATATCGATATTGATTAAACATTGCGAAAATGATGTTGTTTAAAGTATTATCCCCATACATTCTGAATATCGATCTTATGATGAATTCGAATATACAATAAAATATTTAAAATATTTGTATAAAAAAATATTTCAAAAGAATTCATTATTTCAGGAAGAGTGTTCAAGCTTTTAGTAGTTACGAATAAAACAGTGTGATGCATTGACGTACCGTGATATATCGATATTGATTAAACATTGCGAAAATGATGTTGTTTAAAGTATTATCCCCATACATTCTGAATACCGATCTTATGATGAATTCGAATATACAATAAAATATTTAAAATATTTGTATAAAAAAATATTTCAAAAGAATTCATTATTTCAGGAAGAGTGTTCAAGCTTTTAGTAGTTACGAATAAAACAATGTGATGCATTGACGTACCGTGATATATCGATATTGATTAAACATTGCGAAAATGATGTTGTTTAAAGTATTATCCCCATACATTCTGAATACCGATCTTATGATGAATTCGAATATACAATAAAATATTTAAAATATTTGTATAAAAAAATATTTCAAAAGAATTCATTATTTCAGGAAGAGTGTTCAAGCTTTTAGTAGTTACGAATAAAACAATGTGATGCATTGACGTACCGTGATATATCGATATTGATTAAACATTGCGAAAATGATGTTGTTTAAAGTATTATCCCCATACATTCTGAATACCGATCTTATGATGAATTCGAATATACAATAAAATATTTAAAATATTTGTATAAAAAAATATCTCAAAAGAATTCATTATTTCAGGAAGAGTGTTCAAGCTTTTAGTAGTTACGAATAAAACAATGTGATGCATTGACGTACCGTGATATATCGATATTGATTAAACATTGCGAAAATGATGTTGTTTAAAGTATTATCCCCATACATTCTGAATATCGATCTTATGATGAATTCGAATATACAATAAAATATTTAAAATATTTGTATAAAAAAATATTTCAAAAGAATTCATTATTTCAGGAAGAGTGTTCAAGCTTTTAGTAGTTACGAATAAAACAATGTGATGCATTGACGTACCGTGATATATCGATATTGATTAAACATTGCGAAAATGATGTTGTTTAAAGTATTATCCCCATACATTCTGAATACCGATCTTATGATGAATTCGAATATACAATAAAATATTTAAAATATTTGTATAAAAAAATATCTCAAAGGAATTCATTATTTCAGGAAGAGTGTTCAAGCTTTTAGTAGTTACGAATAAAACAATGTGATGCATTGACGTACCGTGATATATCGATATTGATTAAACATTGCGAAAATGATGTAGTTTAAAGTATTATCCCCATACATTCTGAATACCGATCTTATGATGAATTCGAATATACAATAAAATATTTAAAATATTTGTATAAAAAAATATTTCAAAAGAATTCATTATTTCAGGAAGAGTGTTCAAGCTTTTAGTAGTTACGAATAAAACAATGTGATGCATTGACGTACCGTGATATATCGATATTGATTAAACATTGCGAAAATGATGTTGTTTAAAGTATTATCCCCATACATTCTGAATACCGATCTTATGATGAATTCGAATATACAATAAAATATTTAAAATATTTGTATAAAAAAATATTTCAAAAGAATTCATTATTTCAGGAAGAGTGTTCAAGCTTTTAGTAGTTACGAATAAAACAATGTGATGCATTGACGTACCGTGATATATCGATGTTGATTAAACATTGCGAAAATGATGTTGTTTAAAGTATTATCCCCATACATTCTGAATACCGATCTTATGATGAATTCGAATATACAATAAAATATTTAAAATATTTGTATAAAAAAATATCTCAAAAGAATTCATTATTTCAGGAAGAGTGTTCAAGCTTTTAGTAGTTACGAATAAAACAGTGTGATGCATTGACGTACCGTGATATATCGATATTTATAAAGCATTGCGAAAACGATGCTGTTTAAAGTATTATCACCATACATTCTGAGTACCGGTCTTATGATGAATTCGAATCTACGATAATTATCGAAAGCGATAATATGAATATTATTATGGACAATGAATATAATATGGATGTCATATGGACGATGACATTATGAACGATTAAATACTATGTCAAGAGTTTAATCGATAACAATAATAATCGAATACGATAATATCGTGTTTATTTTCGACTTCGATAAAAAGTGAATGCGATAATATTAACGCTATACTAAAAACGATAACTATTGTACGCGATATTATATCGAGTGTATTGGTTAATTCCATTGAGAGCTGATAAAATTGAACTTTGTAAAAATAATGTAAATTATTTAAATAAGAAATATCGCGATCTATAATGAGAATTTTTTTAACGCTAAAAATAATTATGAAACAACAACACCCATCTTGATTAGGTGACGCCACTTACCGCATTTAATAATACCACTTAAACAACCCATTATAAAAGATATCATTAGCACATGCTAAGCAGAAAATAATACAAAAATTTAATTAATTAAAATATTGTGTTAAATTAATTTGTAAAATGAATCATTAATAAGGCTAAGTACAGATCAGTTCTGTAATGTAAAATTACAATGAAATTTTTTTTATATAGTTAACAATTTCCATTGAAAATAATTTAATGAAATAGCTGCTTTTAAGACTAACTTAGTCAACAACATCTAAAGCATTCAGTTAAAATTTAACTAGTTTTAAATTGAGAAAAAAAAAACAATATCTTTAACGCAATCCGAAAATAATGTATCTGCACCAGACATGACCATTTGTCATTCAAAATAATGAATCAGAAATGATGATTTATTATTCAAAATCCTCCTGAATAATGACTAAAGATCAAAAATATTTTAATACAGAAATTTTTGCAAAAATAAATTTATATATAGAAATATTTAGTCAGTCAGTTTCAATCATTATTCTTTATTTATTAGTCAAGAATAAATTAATAATTTCATTGCTTAACAGAAATGCGCACAGAATACTCTAATTGACTACAATTGTGAATAACTGCAAATAAAAATTACATAAAATTAATCGGGATCATAAGTAGTCACAGTGTTACAAGTAACAACAATTTCTGATAAAAAGCGATTGTTATTACTTATCTGATTGATGTACAACATCTGATTTCTAACCAAAACGCAAAGATTGTTTCCTTTGAAAACAGAATCTTCTTTGAAAATAAAATTTGAATGGATTAATAAATTATTTAAGATTTTAGAATTTGGACACAAGAACTTTTCATGTGATATTATTTATGGTTTTTTTTTTCTTCTTTTTTTGCGTTGTTTTTAGCTTTAAATACGAAGATTTTATACTAAAACCAATTTTCCAAAATGCATTTTAATTCTTTTAATTATAAACAGAGTTGTAGAGCAAATCATCTTTACACCTTTGATCGATTCTTTTAGGCAAGAATGTTTCAAAACAAAATGTTCAAGAAAAACCTAGAGTGTCAGGAGGAGATTATGACTATTATACAAATTTACGAAGTTTTATATAATTAATATTTCTTTTATCTATAATTAAAAAAATGAATGTTAATTGGCGTTTTAAAATGGTTTTTAGGTTATAGCTTTTAGATTGAAAAATAATAATATAAGATTAGTGATAATTAAGGCCCGGATTTTTAAGACATTTGCATTTTTTTGCATTTTTTCCATTTTTGCACATTTTTTGTCCTTTAGAGCATTTTTTTTAGATTTATAGGGCATTTTTTTAAATTTTTGGGGCTTATTTTGCATTTTAAAGCATTTTTTAAATTATTTGTAATTTTTTTCCAATTTTTAATATTTTTGGGACATTTTTATTACATGAGATGTAAGATTTGTCTTATAATTTGTCTTGATTCAGAAGATGCTGCATCAATTAAGATAGAGCAAAACGTGTTGGCCTCTGATAAAATCGAAGGAAACTTTTGCTTTTTATCTCCTAACTAATTTTGCTATTGTGTCCTCGACAATTACAAGCTTGGTGAAACAAGAATTGGAACTTTGCGATGCTATAAATTATATTGACGTAGTGAGTTAAGTGTTACAAAAAGCAAGGGAAATGATAGCAACTAAAGTGTAGCAGCTAAATTGAACTAAGTTTTGGAGAAGAACACTGGCTTCCAAACAATGAAAAAAATCTCTACGATATTAACAGGTGAAGCAACATCTTTTCAAATTGAAGAAGAATTGTCAGTAAGTGAGACCGTCTTTTTCAAGTACGCACCAATAACATCAGTAGATGTTGAAAGAAGCTTTTCCAGGTATAAAAATTTACTTTCGGACAAGAGACGCTCGTTTACATTTCAAAATATCAAAAATCATTTAATAATACAATGTAATTCTGATATTTAGTAATATTATGAGTTGAAAGTTGTTATATTCATTTAAGTTTCTATACAAAATGAAAATGTTTTGGAATAAATACATTTTCCCTTTTTTTTCTGTTATAACATATTTAACAAAGAAAACATATTTTTCAAACTTTAATGAACGTAGAACAAGTATTGCATTGCTTTATATTTTTTGAAATGACTCATAATAATTTTAAAGAGTAAAACATTGTTTTAGTTCAATATTTTTACTTTATTTAAGTCATGTCATAAGGCATTTTTAGATCATTTTAGGGCATTTTTAGAGCATTTTTAAGGGCATTTTTTGCACTTTTTAAGGGTATTAGTTGAGATTTTTTAGGTCATCAAAATCTGGGCTCTAGTGATAATCATTTGAAAAATCAATGCAACACATTTCTTTTACTGTTAATCTTAAGAACAATTTTTTTAGGATGTCAAACATTTCCATCTCTTTTTGAAATTTCAACAGTCATTTGAGTCATGGAATGACCCCTCTCCTCAGGAATCAAAAGTCAATGGAATGACCCCTCTCCTCTGGAGTCAAAGTTAAATAGTTATAAGGTCAACTATTTTGATCAAATTAACGTGATTGTTCACGAAGCTTTTTTTCCCGCTTTTCCTCACCCTTCCTTTCCCCCCTCCCCAACAAAATAAAGGAATCAGTTTAAATAAATTGTAGTTTAATTGTTTCTAACTGTTTAAGCAATAAAATGTTTTGTGAAAACAGATTTCAATTCTGGAGTTAATGAAGTCATTGACGCGGCTCAATTGAGCATCAATGAAATATTAACTTTATTGTCTCCTTATGGCAAAATATAAGAAAAATTTCTCTTTATAATTTCTGAAAAGATGAACAATTTGCTAAAACTATTTGCTGAACATACAAATTGCAGCTCTAACATAAGCTGCAGTTCAAAAATGTCTTAATATACCTTATTTTAGTACAGTGAAACCCCGCTATAGTGAACATGGTTTATAGTGAACTCCCGGATATAGTGAACGAAATGTTCGCTTCCCTGCCTCGCTATACACATATAATATTTTTTGTGGACATAGTGAGCCAAAAAAAAAAGAAGAGGAAATTGGATATCATGAACTTTTTTCTTTCTTCGACTGATTTTTCTGCATAATTATTTTTGTATTCCTTTTTAGTGGTAATTTATTTAAATTATGTGTAATAAAGCGGTGAAGTAAGGAAAAATTAGTTAAAATTGCTTGCAGTACGGATATAGTAAACTCTCGGTTATAGTGAATCGAAATTTCGGTCCCTTGAAGGTTCGCTATAGCGGGGTTTGACTGTATTAAGAAAAATCTTAAGTTAGAAAAAGAACAATTTTTTGAGATGATAATTCTAAAAACAGCACGGTTTAGGAATCTTTTTACAATATTCTATATTTCGTGTTTGCTATTTAACAAAAAAAGACATATCGAAAATTTTTCTGATATAACAATATTTTGTGAATTGTACTAAAGTTAAGAAAGCATATTAACAATTTTTTTAAGCAAATTTTTTTCAACATTATATTTTTTAACAGGGCAACTTTCTTAAAATTAGTCGGGGTGAATAAGTTTGAACATCAAAATAAAAGAGTAATTCTAGAATTTTTTTACACTGAAAAAACAGTTCAGCCTATAGTATATTTTGAGTTGCACATAGATGCATTTGCTTTTCATCAAACGAATAAATAAGAAACAATAAAAAAAGTAATTTATCTTCATTTTTCTAAAAAATAGCATTCTAAGTAAAAAGTCAGCTGTTTTACATCGAGTAATTTTAAAGCAGCAGAATGTTTTCTAGTTTCATAAAAAGTTTATACACCAATAATTCTAAATTTTCTTCTATAAAGAGCTTGATAATAATTTAAAAACTAGCACATAATTTAAAGGAAAACCTAAATTAAATTACTTAAAAATATAATATTACTGAAAAATAATCTAAGCTATAGAGTAAAGAATAAAATTTGGAGAAGCGGACAAATATAATTAAATAGTTTGTCAAAGTCTTGAGACACGCGCGACTTATAACAAGTTGAGAAATTTTAAGATGTTTAAAAATATTGACTACGTATTCGGAAACTCCATTCTCTTAGTAGTGACATGGAATATCAAAATAAGATTTCACATAATCATCGTTGATATTTCAATTTTATTTGATATAACAATACATTTTATAAAACATTTTTACCTTAATTTAAATTGCAATTGCTTTATAATTATAAAATATACACTGAAGAAATTAATAATTATATTATTCATAATCAATATATACGTCTGTATATTATTGAAATTGTATCAATTATTCAACAAACCTACTAAAAAAATGTTTTTTTTAAAAAAAACAGATGTATAATCACATTCTATCAAAAATGTGCTTTGATAAAATCAACATTGTTTGAATATAGTGTTTAATTCAAAGCTCTTTGCTAAATTACAAATTAGTTCTCAGCTGTCTCACAAAGAAATGTCGTATTTCATAATTTAAAAAAAAAAGAAAAAGATTAACATTCGGCTATCAGCGGAAAAAATATTAATTAAATTTCACACTGCGCTTGCATATGTCAAGTTCCTCGTAAGTTAACCACGCCCCATTTAAATATTTTACATTGTCACCAAATTAATTTTTAAAAATAAATAATTTTAATTTTTCTCGGCTTCTATTAAATAAAAACTGTTGAAATTTTAGGTTTTTCAATTAAAAAAAATACACATGGTGTATAAAAAAAATGTTTTGGTATAAAAAAATGAGTTTATAGTACGAAAAAAAAATTATGCCTCACAATTCAAAACTTTTTTAGAAGTAGTTAAATAATAATAAATAATTATTAAAAATTATTGTTTGCGTGAAATTATTTTTGGGTAAATGGATTTCACGAGTGGATGCATTTTTTTCTTCCAATTGCTCAATTGTTTTTAAAGACATGACTTAAAACGCAAAAAGTGAAATTAACACATTAAGACGACCAAACTCTTATCCGCTCTTCTGCCAAAAGTATTAGGGCTACAATTTCGAGATTGCGGATACCCCCTATATTTTGAAGGTCAAAAATCCAAATATGTAAAAAAAAGTATATGTTTATTTAGAGAAAGTACGTTTTTGCTTCTGATTTCATTACTTAATTAATAATTAATGATAAATAATTAGCATATTTGAGGCCATCCCCCTGAAACCATTAAGATTGACAATTAGTACGTGAAAATTCGATCATTAGACCGAAAATTATTCAGGGTGATATCTTTTTTTAGCTCTGTACATACAACATACTACATCACTTACATACAGAGTTTTTTCGCATGTATGTACGCATGTACATGCAAAGTGTTTACCCATTTAAGAGCATAAATGCAATATGTCTATGTATTTATGTACGTATGTTTGTATGTAATTCTATGTTTAAAAGTTTTCATTTAATGAACCAAAAAAACAATAGAAGACCAAATCTCTTACCTTTAAAGAAAAAAATCCGCATCCCGGAAGGTGACCTGACCGAACAGTTGTATATCGGTGTACATCAAGGAGACTCTAGTCTCTAATTTAATTCGCGAAAGGTTATCAAAGATTCGAACATAAACACCAAAAAAAGAAATCTTTAGTAAAGTCAATCCAACCATTGGCCTATGCAGACGATATCGCTATCGCAGCTGGCGATGATTGCGGGTAAATGTGGTGGGAGAACGAAATTACATAAACCCAAACCGCAATTCGATATTAGTTTTTTTCTCATCGGCTATCTTTGATATATAAAATAAATTAAAAAACGCTTTTGAATCTGTTCATTTCTTCAATAAATTAATAAACATAGGTTATTCATCCTCTTTCAGAAATTAAATGAAATTACAGTGTTTTCAAGAATATAATTTTTTAACCTGACTGTATGAAAAAACTTAATTCATCTAACTTGCGTTATTTTGTAAGCTCATGTTGCGCACCTGGAAGTTAATTTATAAATATATTTTGCCGTAATTGAATTTTGTTTACTATTCGAATGCATAGGGGGTCGTTCAAATATTACGAAAGCAAAACTGAGAGGGACTGGAGTCTATTTTGCCGACAAGGGTGAGGGATATGAGCAACGCTTACGGATCACATTAAAACCACATTTTCAAATTTCTTAATGGAAAAAAAGTGCGCTTAGAAAACTTTATTTCAAATTTAAAGTTTAGAAATAAAGAATTGGATTCAGTTTCTAGTCTTCAGAGGTAAGACTTAAGCACTTAAAATAAACACAAGATTCTTAAAGAATATTAAACTGAAAACTTTATAAAATGGAACACTTTTTTACTAACATGCATCATTTTAATTTGAAGCTGATTTTTACTGAAGTATTTCAGTTTCAAGTTTATGAAGAAAAAAATTTTAGACTTTCTTACATAAGCGTAGTGCATTTTTTATTTTGCTAACAAGAGGGGTGAGTGCAAAATTTCCTAAAACACGCTTACATAATATTTGATCGGCTTTTAAGAAATGAAATCTGTCATAGAAAAGTTATATTCAGGAATACACACTAAAAATAGTTTCAAAATTATAAATTTATTCAAGATATTTACGTCCCGCAGTAGACGAAACGTAAAGACACGGTTCCCAGCAGATCACCCAAGTCAGGCATCACTGGCTGCGGTCAGTGTGCGGGTGGGTGACCACTTGGATCAGTCTGCGTAGGGACCGAGGTTGTGCGGTATTGGTCCTCGTTAAATTGTTCTACCATAAAGTGCTCGACTTCGCGCGCAGGTCGTCGGGCTACCGAAGCAGGGGGGCCATCCCCTCCGTAGAGGATCAAAATTGTGATGACATGTCTTCGGATCATCCACAGGGATGTTTCCCAGATCGTTGCCAATAGCCCACCTCTTATGCGATGTAAATAAACTAACTGCAACAACAGCAATCAAGATATTTACAGAAGTTGTTTGATATTTCGTAAAGCAATGCACTTTAATACGAGGGTTGCTATTTATATTTCTGGCCTAATAATGAAAAAACAATTATGTAGGATCGAAATTGGTTTTATTGTTTTTCAAAATATTCTCCATGATGATCAGTACACTTTTGCATGCGTTTGAACCAATTTTCAAAGCACTTTTTCCAGTCCGATTGAGGTAACTCCAAAACATGCGTTTTAAATGCATCAACCGCTTCTTCGGGGGTCGAAAATCGTTGTCCACGTAATTTATTTTTGATGTGTGGGAATAAGAAGAAGTCATTGGGTGCCAAATCAGGGCTGTACGGTGGATGACCCATCAGTTCGATCTTTCGCTCCGTCAGAAATGCATTTGTTTGAGTCGATGTGTGAGAGCTCGCATTGTCATGATGAAGAATGATTCGCCTGTTCTTCTACTTTTTTCGAATTTCTCCGATGACTTCTGGCAAACAAAGAGTCGTGTACCATTCAGAATTGACCGTCCTGCGTAGCTCTAACGCCACTGTTGCCGCATGACCGTTAATGCCGAAGAAACAGGCAATCATTTGTTTCGATGTGCTTCTTCCTCGAACAACTTTTGTTGGTTTTGCCTCGTCTTGGAAGACCCATACAGTTGATTGCTGTTTTGTTTCCGACTCATATGCATAGATCCATGATTCGTCACCTGTGTAGATGTTATACACAGCCTTTGATGTACCTTGAACTTATTTTTCCAACATTTCCTTGCACCAATCGACACGAGCCTTTTTTTGAGCGTTTGTCAGATTATGCGGGATCCAACGCGAACAAATTTTTTTTACGCTCAAATGTTCATGCAATATTTTATTGATACTAGTCATACTAATGTCCAAAGACGCCTCTATCTCACGGTATGTCACATGACGATCTTGCTTTATCAGTTCACGCACAGCATCGATCTTTTCTGGGACAACAACGGATTTTGGATGACCTGCACGAGATTCGTCCTGGATCGAACATCGACCACGATTAAATTCGTTATACCAATTTTTTACAGTGCTGTAGGATGGCGCTTTATCGCTGAATAAAGAATTAAGTTCATCGAAGCACTCTTGTCTTGACAATCCACGTCGAAAGTTATGAAAAATAATGGCACGAAGCTGTTCACGATTCAATTCCATTTTTTGAAAGGGAAGAACTTTTCAATTTACTGTCAACAACACAAATGAAGCTATAATGGTAAATCGTCTGCTGAATTTATGTTTAAAAATATCAAACTTTCGATTAAAATCGTCTGCGGTCGCCTAGCAACACTTACTGTTGCCAAGGCCAGAAATATAAATAGCAACCCTCGTATGGCAGTTAAAATATTTATTTAAAGCAAACTCTACCTGTTACAGCATGTTCCGGAGAAATAACAATTTCTATCACAGGGTTTCATTTGTAATATCCAGGTGCAAATCTAAACTACAATCTCGAAAAGTAATTAAACACAGGTTTTTATTGTCATTATGAATATTCTCTAAAATTTTATTAGTTAAATTACTTTTAAAAAAATCTTACTTTTAGGCAGCTGTGTGAAGGTTTTACATCTGGGCTCTTACAATAGCGGATGTATACATAGTTTATTTCCAAATTGACAATTCAGTAAAATGATTAATATGACCGGTGAAATATTTATTTGAAACAAACTCTACCTGTTACAACATGTTCGGGAAAAATAACTATTTCTATTACAGTGCTTCATTTCCAATGTCCAGGTGCAAGTCTAAACTACCATCTCGAAAAGCAATTAAGCACAGGTTTTTATTACCATTATGAATATTCTTTAAAATTTTATAAGTTGACGATTCAAAATTGACGATTCAATAAAATGACAAAAGTACGGAAACAAAGTTGGAATAAATTAGTATAATTTAAATTTTCACAAAAAACTAATCAACTATATAGCCTCTAAGCAATTTTACAGGTTTCAGAAACTAAATTTTAATTATAAAAATTAAATATTCTAGACAGATTTTTAAAAATCAGGCTTAATTTTTATACCAAACATTACAGTGTCTTAAAAACTCTTTATGTATAAGTAAATTACTAAATCCAAAAGACTAAATCAGACTAAATAAAATTTGCAATTTTTTGTAAAATAATTTGGTATTTAATTTTAAAAGTATTTTATTCTGAAGTTAAATTTTTGAACTAGAAATCGCAGGTTAAAAAGATTTGATATTTTTTACGCTAAATTTAATAGATTTCATTGAAAAGCATGAAACTTATAAACTATTGATAACTGTAGCAATACATAATATTAAATATGAAAGCAATATTTAAACTGAAAACTGCTAATATTTGCCTGTTGTCTACGATAACTAATGGTACCGTCATTCGGGGCTATTTTGTGCAGCGGGGACTACTTTGTGCAAATTCGAATTTGGCATTTTTCAAGTGCTGCTATTCAGTATTATGTTTATTTCACGTTAAAAATGTGTGGAATTTGAAGATAGAAGTCTCTTTTATTACTACAAACATTTTTTCGAATTTTAAAACAATCTCAGAGTGTGTTTCGTTCATCCAATGTCAACAACTTTCCGAGGACGTCGGATGTCGAAAAGTGTGCGTGGAAACTTTAGCTGTGAAATGCAAAGACGTTGATAGAACAATTGTGTAAAATTTTTCATTTATATATTAATAAACAATTATATCACGTTAGCTTTAAAAAAATTTGAAAATTAATAACAAATAAACGGAAAATGAAAAAAAATGCACTTTGGGGCTACTTTGCGCAAAGTTTCATTCGTTTTTTTTTTCGACAGAAAAATGGTCAGACGTTATAAAAAAATACCTGGAACGAGAAACTACCGTGATTACACTTTAGAAAAACTGCAACAATGTTTGCAAACAGTTGCTGGTGGTATGTCGATTGCAGAAGCTTCTCAGAAGTACAAAATCCACCGAAATACTATCTCTAATAAAATTCACAAGAAACACGTGAAACTTCCTGGTAAACTATTATTTTTCTTCTACAAAGATTTTTCTAATGAATTAATCAAACGATTTAACTCATAAAAATATATTTTATAGGACATCAGGTGATTTTGACAGAAACTGAAGAGCAAGTTCTGTCATGTTCATTCAAGCATGTTATGTTCAAATTTATCAATATTATAAATGTTAATGAATATGTAATAATTATTATTTTTGAAATATCATCCATTTCAATGTTAAAAAAAGTATATGGTTTCCTTTTATTTAAACTCAAATGTTTTGAAATAAACATTCTTTTTAAGAAAAAATTCTTCAAAAAAAATGGTTTTTTAACGCTGAAAATTATTTTCAAACTAATATCTTTACATATCTTGATGTTTTTGTCTTTAAAAATGTCAACAATTAACTTTTTTAACAATTTTATATCAATATTTTACTAAAAACATGATTATTAAACTGAATTCCTATCGCTGCACAAAGTAGCCCCATTTGGGGGCTACTTTGTGCAAGGTATGTTTTGACTTATTATTCGTAAATATTGCAAACAAATAATGCCAATATTGATCAAATTCACTCGTCTGAGTCCAGTTATGAATATAATATCGATAAATTTTGAATTAATATAGCTTTTTTACATGTCAAAGTTCAAAAACTGCGAAATCCTGCACAAAGTACACAATGACGGTACTGAGATTTAACAGAAAGTTTCTACGGAGTATGAAGATATATTGCTTTACTACAAAAGTTTGCATGATGAATCGAGAAAGAGTGGGAAACAGTAAAAGGAAGCAGAATGGCAGTCTACCACTCCCAATTCTTGCCTCACATTCTCCCGGCAAACATGAAACTTCCGGTTCATACATACAAGCTTCTTAGGAGAGAAGTCCTCGTATAGTGTAGACTTTAGTGAATTTCAGTGTATTGTAAAAACATTACGTAAATTTCCGTATGAATTTAGATTTTTTATTTTTTTAAGAGAAATTGTAAAAATTTTTTAGTTTAATTACACAAAACTCACTACGAGCTAAAGCTGTTTATTTTAAAGGTGTTTATTTTAAACCCGTTTATTTTTAATAAATCTGCTCATTATTTTTATTGCGTATAATCGATAGCTTATTTTGTAAAAGTCTAATATCTGAACTTTAAATATATATTTCATAAATTTTGTTTCCTATACCTGTCAATTGAAAGAGTTACATCACAAAAGATATTTTCAAGCTACGTAAGTACTTTTTTTGGTATTGGATTATTATATTGTAACAAAGTAATTTTGTTTAAACAAATAAAACTTATTAACCGAATATGTAAGTGGACACCTTAATTAACATTTCAATAAAACAGAATTAGTTTTGTTAATTAACTAGCAATGTTTTTAACAAATGAAGCTGAAATGGCGTCTTGGGGATGATTGTAACAATTAGTAAAGGACGATTGTAACAGCTGAAAATAAATAATCTTATGTTTACAAACCATTACTTAACTCTTTAAGAACCACCAATAGTTTCCTATATCATTTATATTATGTTGCATGTGCATTACTTTATTTGTTACCTTTCACAGCATGAATTAAAATTTTTAACCCCTTAAAGTTAAAAGTTTAACCCTTTAGATCTCTGCTTATTATTATTTTTACTCCTAAAATATCACTACTATTTTGATCAATAAAAAAATATATCACAACTATGATAATATGTATAATTAACTATGTTTTAGTTGAATTTATGAACTGTTACAATTGACCCCGTAAGTGGGGATAGTTGTAACAAGTGCACGACTGTCAAAAATTGTTTATAACTAACATAATAACATTTAAAATGAGGTATTTTAACTTAATTTATGAAAACATTATCGTCAGTCAGCTATGCTTTCACCAATAATTAACCAATCCTAATATACTTACAATAACAAAATTTTCTCTTCTTTCGTAGTAATTCAGACTAGAATTTTGTGGTAATTATGGTAAATTTCTTTGAAATCAACCCGCATTTGGTTATGAAGAAACGAAGTCCTTGAATTTGAAACCAAATCGGCAACGCCTAATTTTGATCAAGTTATTCGTAGTTTAACCTCTTTTTAAAACAGGCCGACAAAGCCAAATATTGATTAATAAATTCCAGCTATACTGAATCTGCACTTACGAGGAGATTGTGCAAGTAGTGAGATTTACCGTAATCACTTTTCACAGTATGAGGACACTGTTCCACAACAGAAGCTTGCATGAATGAACTGAAAAGTCTCGAAACGGCTGAAAGAGTTAGAAGCACAAAGAGGAAGCAGAACGGCCGTCTACCACCAGGGCTAAAGAGAATAGAAGGGCTGGTTCACTCCTTTGAAGTATCTCTTGCCGCGCCGATCCTACGACGTCACTCTAGTGACGTCACTTTGGCGCAAAGCTCGCACTTTTACTTCAAGAACGGAGCGTTTGGCCTTACTAGCTCTAACTAATATTGGATCATTTCTTTTTGCGAGATATTCTAAGACATTTGTTATTTTCTATAATGACTTTCCTCAGTTTTTGAAGTGAATTTACAAGAATTTAAAACTATTATCGAAATGCCAGTTTGCGCGATTGCAACTTGCAAAAATTCTGATAAAGAAACAAAAGGAAAAAGTATAATTTTTCGCGTGTTCCCTAAAGTAAATGAACAACTATGTAAAGAATGGATTCCGAAATGACACAGTTAATATAAAACCGCAATACGTTTATTCTGTCGTAAAGAACTTTTATAAAAATTCATTATCTAAATCGAAACCGCCTCGCTACTTCATAAAGAAAGGCAGGTGAAAAGAATTAAAAAATAGATAAAGTCAAAGAAAATTAAAATGTAAGTAAAAAGTATAAATAAAATATATAGTATATAGTTGAAATTCTCCTAATTTCATAACATATTTTTTAATGTAGTTATTCTAAATATTTATGATTTTTTAAAAAAATTATATTCTCTTCAATTTAAATATCTATATATTATATCATCGTAAATTTAAATGTCTATAAACAATTGTAAAATTTCTGATGTCATTATGAACCTAAATTATTATTTTGTTTCAGTAATTAGCGTTTAAGGTTGATGTTTCCTAATGATTAAGTATGAACAAATTGCTATTAACGACATATTTTAAAATCGGGGATTCTAAATTTAACTTAACTTATCCTTATAAAAGAATATGTAGATAAAAAAAGTGTCGATATATGCCTTCATTTTTCTTAATAGTTAAAGTTAAAACTGAACTTTTTAAAATAAAGTATTTATCGTGTCATTTTCACCAACTAGCAAAACATTTTTATAAGTTTAAAATGGTATTTTTTTAATATAATAACCAAGAAAGTTTTTTTTGAACTATGTTTATGAACGGAAATAATGTGTTAATTACGTAAAGTTTGAAGGCTAATAACCAGAAAAAGTCGAACTTATTTTTACAAGAGAAAGATGCAAAGTTATCATATCTTTGCTTGCGATCTCCGAGATCTGTAGACACAGTGACGTCATGAGGAGGGAAATCGTAACTTCAGCTCTAAGAGCGGAGTGAACTAGCCCTTGTATTCTCTTTAGCCCTGGTCTACCACTTCCCCTTTTGTGCCCCACCCTCTCGCAGGAGTTTTGAAACTTCCGATTCATACGTGCACGCTTTTTTCTGCTATTTGAGCAACGCTCCTCATATTTCATAAGCAGCTTCCGGTGAGTCTCTTCTCGCAACATTGTTCGAACGTAGGTGGATTAAGATGCTGGCATGCACAAGTGCAAAAGAGGCTTATTGTTCAATCTAGACAGTACTACTTTTCTAGGCTTTCGCGCATTTCATTCTTAAAGTAACACATATTCTAGTTTGTCCCAACTCAAAAAGTTCCAATATTTTGATACAAATTTAAGAAATGTGGCAATAACCAGGAATCGTTAATCCCCGGTTACCATGACGTCAAAATCTTTTTAAACTAAGCTCAAAACTGAATATTTTTGACGATGACAGACTTGTTAACTTAATCAATTACAGTGCTGATGTAAAATATTCTTAGTAGACTGATCATGGGTTAGAATCCCCTTGCCGTCAAGCTAACCGTGGGAGATTAGATTTTGTTCTCCATGTAACACAATATCAGGATAGTTCCATCAGAAAATCCTCCGCGAGTTCTAGTTTATCCCAATACTTGATCCAGGAACTAATTCCCTTTTATTTTTTTTACTTTTATAACCGTCGTTGAACAGCCGACCCAATTTAATGGGTTTACGACTACTAATGTTCAACTCCGTAGCCTTGTAATTTTGAACCAATCCAGAAGACAAAGAAACTCCTGGATCAGTACCCCCAGAGGTATTGATTTGTTATGGGAACATGGAGGACTTTGAGACTCGACAGATTTAACGTGCATCAGTCGCCATTTACTACACGGGGAGTCTTCGGCCGGCGAGGATCGAACCCACGACCTCTTGGACTTGGGCCCAGCGCCCTACCGACCAGGCTATCCCGTCCTTGTTTGGTTCAAAATTAAAAGGGTACGGTGTTGAACATTGGTATTCGGAAACTCAGAATTTGGCTGTTCATCATCCGCTGTTCATCGCCTGTTATGAAATGAATCTTAACATTCAACTTAGATCTATGATAATTTAAAAATTGAGGAAATTCTACAAAATCTAAACTTTAATGAATCTAAGAACCCTTGTAAAATACTGTATACTCTGTTGAAAGTTTAAAAAAAAAAAAAAAAAAAAAAAAAAAAGTAATTCGCATTCAAAAATTTAGATGTTTGATATCGTTCAAGAATTGAACTATAAAGCATTTTAGTCTTAAAATTATCCTTTTGAATGAATCCCTATTCTTTATTTTTAAGCCCCCCCCCCCAGTCAAATTAATTTAAACTTAACATCTTACTAATCACTTGTAAGTTTTTATATTCTAAAAGGCAAATTTTATTCTTTTTATCTGTAAAAATTATGCAGGTTTTATAATCACTACATAATTTTAAGAGTTTTTTAAAAACATCTTTCGCGCAGCTTATGTTACGCTATTGAGATCCTATAATTCCTGAGTCAATAAGAGAAAGCTTTCTTAAAATGTTATTGTAGATTAGAAATTAGTAAGAAAATGTTCCAGTAGCGAAATTCCTTAATGTAGCAGCAACTTAAAACTTGCCTCCGATATTTTAATTATCAAGCGATAAATGTAACTTGATTAAGTCTACTAAGTCCTATTCTAACATATAATCATAATTTTAACTAAAATATATCTAATTATCACTATACCTATGAAATTATATTGTGAATATATCTAATATTATATCATAAATCTAGATATAGGGTAAACCAACCAGTCAAGGAACACGACCCAGTGTAGGAACATTTCATAAATATTGATTAAAAATAAGATTTTGAAAGTTTTCCTTTAGATTGATTGGTAACAATAGCTTACTGTTAAACAATAGGAAGTCATCTAGCAATGTATTGGATTACCTGGTCACATAGTGTTCTCTGGAAAAATTTTTGAATTACCGTAAACCGGGGCGAGTCTACCCATTTTTTCAGTTTGTCAACTTTCAAGTGGTCAAACTTTTGTAATTATTAAAGAAAAAAGGCTTTTAATAGGTGTTTCGGAATCGCTATTTATCCCTCTTTAAAGCTGTGAAATCGATTTTAGAAAATATTAACAGTTACGCTGTTACTGTATATTTTTATAGAACTGCTGACAAATCTCTCGTATGGGGCGAGTCTACCCATTCTAGTAAAATGAATGTTAACATTGTAAATAATCAAATTTTACTATTAAATTGTTATTTTAGTTACTATATAGGATATTTATGAAGTAAAATTCATAACTTTACTATATATTCCATTTTTTTATTCATAAAATAACACAAATTGAGTATTTGATCGATTATCACATTTTGATCACAGTTTTGCTTTTATAATCATTAACATTATAAAATAAAATTTTTTTCTGATTATTGTGGATAAAAATAAATTAAAATTAATATAAATTTACAATTAAACAATTAATAAATAATAATAATTAAAGATTATTAACAAAATCGAAATTCAGGTGGCACTTTTTTGTAACATTTAAATCCATTTGTTTTACGAATATAATTTCGAACCATCTGTAATAATAAATAATAATTTATTTAACTTGCATTAAATAAAAAAAGTTAATTTTGTAATATGAAAATTGAAAAAATAGGTAAAATAAACATATTTTATATTTACATTTGTATTTAACCTATAAATTTTCTTATTAATGATAAATTTATCAATGCAGAATTAAAATAATATACTCAAATTAATTTAAAATGACTTAATTTTAATATAAACAAAGTTCTAAATTATATTATTATGCTTTATTAAAACTAAATACCAATGGGTAGACTCGCCCCGCGAATTCTGGCTTTTTGTTTACAACAGCAAAACTTACATTCTTTTTGTTTTTTTTCATATAAAATTAATGTAATCTTAGTCTTAGATAAGTTTATCAATTAACCAAAGTGAAAATAGTAATAATAATAATATATTTACGGAGCACCAACTAAAAGTTTGCTGATTTTCAATACAAATCTCTCAAAAGACGTTTGAACAGGTCGGTTAAAAAGACACCAAATAAATAAAAACGGATCAAACTACTACAGCGCCATCTTCCTTAGAGTCTGAACTAAGTCCTCCGTCGGTAAAAAATTTTTTTATTTGCAATTTAAAATAGTGAAAATTAAATAAAACTAAAATGGGTAGACTCGCCCCTGGATGGGTAGACTCGCCCCGGTTTACGGTAGTTATTATCTGTGCAACATCTTGTTTCTTTGATAAAATTATAAGGTGAGTGCTTGTATTTATCTGTTTAAAGTGGAATTAATTGTTTGTAGTAGTTTTATTTTTTTCACTGTGAAAAAGAGAATTCAAAATATAGTTATTGAAGTTATGTTTATTTATTTTACGCATCATAGCATAAGCAAGTACTGAGATAAGGAGGTGTTTATTTACTGGATTACCAAACGATAAGAAACCGGTGAAGGAACAAGTGTTCCTTTACTGGTTTTTTTTCTAAGTTAATGAAAATAAAAGATAAACTTTAATTTTCTTCTACCTTTAGTGATGTTCCGCATCAAAAGTATGTTAAAAATACGAAAAACAACTTCTAACCAGTGAGGGAACAGGCATGTTCCTTTACTGGGCATAGATTTCCTAGTGAATGAACAGTATGTATTAATATGTTGACACTTAATTTTCAATTCATGATTACAAAAAAAAGTTAACATTTTCCAAGTATTTGTATGTTATAATTTCAAGAATAGGCTTGTTTTTAAATATTTGTATGGCATATAAATTCATAAAGAGCATTAAAAAATAACCAAAATTAAGTGTTCCATTACTGGGAAATTTTGTGTACATTCACTGGTAAGAACTGTTCCTTCACTTGGTCTCCTTACTACTTATTATTTGAACCTCCAAAAGTTTAAAACAATATAATGTAAGTTCTCAACAATTTTTTTACATAATTTGCAATTAGTAACAAATATGCTGTCATTTAACTAAAATTACGAATTTTGAAATTATTATGATTTTTTAAAAGTCAAGCGAAGCTTAAGTGTTCCTTCACTGATTAGTTTACCCTATCTAACTTAAAATTATATTTTGCTCTCGATTTCAGCCCTGGCTTTTCCTTAATCAGTATAGGAAATTGCGGTTTCCTTCACAGGAAATTAGCTGCAAAAGAAATTATTGATCTCGCAGTATAAGATGAAGCTATATTTTCTAGCAAGTGCAAATAAAACTTAATTATGTGTTACAAATTTCCACAAAATTAAATCAGTAAGATTATATTCATGATTATTGTAAAACAACTCAATTTAAACGATCACTTCTGATTTTATATAACTTAAAAATTGGAATATAATTTTATTTGAACCGTTTATTAGGGACAATCAATTGACGTTAAGCTTAACTGTTTTGGGGATTAATATATTCAATTATATTTTATTTAACTCTAAAACTTTACCAACAGTAAAGAATTTGCATGAACTTCAAAGCTTAAAATACTAGAGTTTGTAAATGTGTGAATAACTACAAACAAACTCCATTAGAAATGATAAAATGAACGAACGCATAACGTACAAAAGAACTCTAGTTTTTACTCTTTTCTTTGACCCCACGAAAACCTTTACAAACAATATCTTGACTTTTTTTTGCAGTCCGAACAGCTGTAATGAACTATTAATAACCGAACGGCGGTAGATAAAGCTACTAATCTAAATCTAGGCGGGTAGATAAAGCTACTAATTTTAAACAATGAGAAAGATTTGAAACCGGGCAATTATTTTAAATTTGGTTTTAAAATAAATAGCTTTAAAAATACAAAGCGGCGTTCAGACTAACTTTTAATTTAAATAGTATAGAAAAATTTAGAAAGGTCATTGAAATATCGACGCACAGGTTTTACATAACTTAATGAGTTTACAATTTAGTGCGACTTTGTTCTTTTAGGGAAAAGTTATTATCAGGGTTTGTGATTTTTTTGATTTTTTTAAAAAAAAAATTAAAAAATCAGATTTTTTTCATTTAAATCGGATTTTTTTGATTAAAATCAGCTTTTTTTTTTTATACAAATACATTTTAAGAACTTTAACTTATGATTAAAAAAAAATTATAAATAAATGGCTTATCGAAATTAAAATAATATTAAAACTATATTATAAAAATATTTTAGTAGCTCTAACTTACTAAAATAATTTTTCATTATAATACATAGATTTAAATGCATAGCAACCATTTTGAAACAAATGCATGCTTGAAATTTAAGGACTAGATGAAATATTGAACTTAAAGAATACTTCAGGGGTCTGTCCAGGTTTTTCTGAGAGGTACTTCTTTTGTGAAAATTTAGACATAATTTGTGAAAATTAAAAATTATATTAAAAAATCAACACAAAAGTATGGTAAAAATATAGATTTATCGTTTTTCACGAGACATGAAAATAAAATTTTAAGTTTTCCTAAAGTTGAATTTATGATGGTACCGCTAAGCGGTAGTAAATTTGGCTCGGACAGACCCCTGTTCTTTAACTATTAAAACAAAGCTTCAATAAGCAAACCATAATTTTAATTTAAAATTGTGATTTTTCTTTCCTCTTGATTTTTCATACAACAAAATAAATGCAACAGATTGTGTTTATAAATGTAGTCATTCATGAAAAAATAAATAAATAAATATTTAATCTATATATTTTCAATTAAAATATTCATTTTTAATCCTGTATCAAAATAGATAAGTTAAGCTAAAAAAATTTTTTTAAGAAACCTATGTACTCATTGGAATTTTTGTTCACAAAATTTTTTTATAGAAAATCTGATAAAGTCAAAGATACTGTAAACATATTATGATAAAAAAATACCAGTTAATAACTCTACTGCTTCAAATAGACTTTGAAAGAGTTTGAATGGGAAGAATGACACTATATCAGGAAAAAAATATCTGAATTCATCAGTATTTTTTTTCTTCTATTTTTGGCATATTATGGTAATTTCTTATTAATAAAACCTCAAGCTTTAGAAATATACATTTTCCACCAATAAAATATAATGTAAATTTTAATTCCATTCTTTTTCAATCAAAAGGTAGAATTTTAATTAACATTATTTGCATTTTTTTGTAAAAAAAATCATGTTTATTATTACTTTTTGCAGCTATGCAAGTCCATATATAAGATAGCATTAAATGTGTACTTTATTTTCTACTTTTAATCTCAAGAATCAAAAGATTTTTAAAAATGTAATTTGAAATGTGTTGGAATTTAACACACACCAAGAAAGAAAGTAATTTCGTAAACTAAAATTAATTAATGCAGCAATTTATTTAAAATAAATTTTAAAACTAAAAGAAATAATAATAATAAAAGTATTAATAATTTAAAACACTGTTTTTTAACTTTTAAATTCAATATATATACAAAAAAAATCAGTTGATTTAAATCAATGATATTTTTTAAAAAAATCATTTGATTTAAATCGTGATTTAAATCAAGCTGATTTAAATCAATGAACCTGGATTATTATACCCTGTTAATAAATTAAGTTGCGAGCGATTAAAAATGAAGTAATAATAAGCAAAATATCCTGATAAATTTGAATAACCTGTTCAGATATATATGTGCTTCTATTTTATATTGATAAAATGCGGACCAGTTCTAAATTGACAATTTTGAAACCAGGAAGTCTTTAAGCGAAGTCTCAAACTACTATGGGAAAATTCTGAAGAACATAACCTTTTCTGAATGAATGGAAGGCGACGTCACAATCATCATCTTCAGCGGTCTATTAGGAGATTTCTGGCTCTACAGAGAGATTATAAAATATCGAAGTAAGCGTAACAGAACGGATAGAAGTTATACATTATATGATCACTAAGTACAATTTACAGAGATTTAAAAATTAAAATAAAATTATTTTAATACTCATCTAAAAACATACAGATATATTTATACGCCGACTTTTGTTTTGGATGTGTAGCCACATCGAGGACTTCCACTAACTCACGCCAACCTGCATTAAATGTAAACAATCTACGGACGACAAACAATCTACAAAAGAGTCGCCAACATAGGTGATTTCGGATATTAATTCTCGTTTGGTGTGAATTAGCACGTGTTTGGTGTAAACTTATTCCATTATAAGGGCTTCAATTTAAAATCTTGTAAATATGAAAGCTCGATTGGGTGTTAATCCGAAGTAAAGTGTTTCATCACGCAATTTTTTGGGGTATTACACTTCGTTTTTACAATGTAGACATTTTTGATTTTTCTCTAAAATTTAAATTTTTTAAGATAATAATACATTACTTTTTCTGTATAAATGAAATTTTTATTGTATATATGAAAGCTTGCCCTTTTTATTGTACATATGAAACCTTTATTTGGTGTTAATCCGAAATAAAGTGTTTCATCACGCAATATTTTTGGGTATTACGCAGCAGTTTTTACAATGTAGACATTTTTGATTTTTCTCTAAAATTTTAATTTTTTAAGATAATAATACATTACTTTTTCTGTATAAATGAAATTTTTATTGTATATATGAAAGCTTGCCCTTTTTATTGTACATATGAAACCTTTATTTGGTGTTAATCCGAAATAAAGTGTTTCATCACGCAATATTTTTGGATATTACACAGCAGATTTTACAATGTAGACATTTTTGATTTTTCTCTAAAATTTTAATTTTTTAGGATAATAATACATTACTTTTTCTGTATAAATGAAATTTTTATTGTATATATGAAAGCTTGCCCTTTTTATTGTACATATGAAACCTTTATTTGGTGTTAATCCGAAATAAAGTGTTTCATCACGCAATATTTTTGGGTATTCCACAGCAGTTTTTACAATGTAGACATTTTTCATTTTTCTCTAAAATTTTAATTTTTTAAGATAATAATACATTACTTTTTCTGTATAAATGAAATTTTTATTGTATATATGAAAGCTTGCCCTTTTTATTGTACATATCAAACCTTTATTTGGTGTTAATCCGAAATAAAGTGTTTCATCACGCAATATTTTTGGGTATTACACAGCAGTTTTTACAATGTAGACATTTTTGATTTTTCTCTAAAATTTTAATTTTTCAAGATAATAATACATTACTTTTTCTGTATAAATGAAATTTTTATTGTATATATGAAAGCTTGATTTGGTGTTAATCTGAAATAAAATGTTTCTTCGCCCAATGTTTTTGGGTATTACACAACAGTTTGTACAGTGCAGACAATTTTGATTTTTGTCTTAAAATTTTAATTTAAGATATTAATACATTACGCTTTTCTACACCTAGGAAAAAGAAATTCTGAAAATATGGAAATTTCTCAGTTATTTTAGAGTATGAGTAGGAATAAGTCTTTCGCTATAAAGTTGATTTGCATTGTTTTAAAACTTAGAGAAAAAACATAAGCCTCTTAACCCTTGTATTAAACCAAGGCCTTCAGGTAAAATACGATCACCTTAATGAAAACTCGATTGTAATTATATATTCAAATATTTTAATTCGATATTCTAAGCAAATACGTAATTTATATGCTGTATTAAGAATACGAAAAATCTAATATAAATTCACCCAAACCAGTCTCGGAGAAAGATGCTACCGTTATTTATTAAAGAATATTCTTCACTTTAATCAAAATATTTTATTTTTGAATTTGATTTTATTTTGTATAGGTCTTTCGTGACATGGATCCTTCTGGAATGAGGTTGATGAAGAGAAGAGGGCGAAGAGCAGACGACGGCGGCGGCTGAAACACCCACTTAATCGCAGCCTGTTCCCATTATATATTTAGTCACGAAAATTTAATTTATTTCGCGGTTTGAATTATTTTTTAAAATTTATTTTCCTACATCTAGACTTTAAAAATTTTGTTTTTCAAACTTTCTAGAAGGAAATTCTGTTGGAAAAATAAGTTTATCTTATATTTAGGCAAATAATAAACTCGAACTATTTTGACTTTTAAAAGTCCTTGATCATTTGAAATAGGCCTTTTTTTAGCATTCATATATTTTTTTTTTAACTATACAGTTTCGAAAAATATTTATCTTTGTATATGTTACCGGCAAAGTTTGGAATCCGGCATTCCATACCATGTCTAATCAATGTATACAATGCCTAAAACTAGCCGGCAATGCATGAAAAGATTTATATTTCACACATTTCTTAGGCGTTCTATAGAATACCAAATGAGAAACCGGCAAAGTATAAAGTACATCTCTGATTCGTTTTGAATATCACGTTGCAAGTCACGTGGCTTTTAAGGCGCGCCTCAAGCTCAGAATTTGTCAGTTGCACTTTGCGGTTTTTACTTGAAAATTGTGTTTACCTTAATAAGAAAAGCATAAATTATGTTTTGTACAACTTTCATTTTTCTTTACGCATTTTGAATAAAAAAATTTTAATGGCACTCTCATTATTTTTTCCGAATAAAATTTTTATTTTTGAGAGAAATGCACATAATTTACATGATAACCTCATCAGGATGTTTTTTTCATACTTTGCCTAAATAGCATTTGTCATTCTACAGAATGCATAGATATTAAATACAATGCCTAGGGAAAGTATGTAATACTTCTCACATTTCATACCGTGCCTAAAAATATCCGGCAATATATATAATGCCTAGGCATTCTATAGAATGACGGCGTTTCATACTTTGAAGGTAACACATATAAATATCTTTGCAAAGATAAATAAATGTATCTTATATTTAAACTAACTAACTAACTCAGTGGCGCGACAGCCCATTAAGAGGGCCAAGGCCGACTGTGCCCATCTCAGTTTTCTTGACCTTGGGCTCTGGGGTGCAGGAGCATATGTTCCGGTCAGGTGGTCAGCCGAACGCGGAACCCCCAGTGTTAGTTCCCAAGCATGCTTGGTACTCATTTTATCGACCCACTGAAGGGATGAAAGGCTGAGTCGGCCTTGCCCGGCCCAAGGATCGAACCAAGGACCTGTGGCACGACAGCGCGAAGCGCTACCGCTCAGCCACCGGGCGTCATCTTATATTTAGACAAATAATAAACTCGAGATACTTTATGACTTTTAAAAGTTCTTACTGATTTGAAATAGGCCCATTTTTAGTTTTCATATAGTTTTGTTTTGTTTATTTATTTATTTATTTTTGGAAAAAAAATATTAAGTTTCAAATGATATTAATCTTTGCAAATAGATATCTTTGCATAGATAATTAAGTGTATCTTATATTTATAAAGCAAGAACTTTTTTATGAATTTTAAAAGTCCTTGCTCATTTGACGTATTTTAACGTTAAACTACTGCATTATGTGTTAAGAAAAATAGGATGTATACACTTGAAAACATGGTTCAACGTTTAACTAAATGAATTCAACTTCAAACCGATATAAAAAAATTTGGTAAGAAATTATACTGCTGCTGTGGTGGTTTTCTTTTAGACCAGGGGTGGCCAACCTGCGGCTCGTGAGCCACATGCGGCTCTTTGAAGGATTATTTGTGGCTTTCGATAAGTGTACCCGAGTTCCCTTTTCATTTTTGTGCTATTATATTTTTAAAATTATTATCGTTCCGCTTGTTCCGAATTTTGGAAATTTGTACCAGAATCGAAGTATCCTGAATTAAAAGAGGCTGCTTGTCGAATTATTTCAATATTCGGAACAACGTACTTAAGTGAATCATTTTATTCTACTTTCAAATTCGTGAAATCCAAACACCAATCAGTCTTAACTAACCAGCATCTCAAAGAATTACTGAGAAGTGCTGTCACCAATTATTCACCAAATTTTAAGGAATTATCAAGAGAAGTAAAATAAATGTGTTTAATATTTAATTCAATACACATATTTTGTACTTTTATTTATATGTTTTCAATAAATATAATTTCTGTAAGAAAAAAATTTTAATACCTTTTTTGCATACCTTTTAAATAGGTATTTAATTGCGGCTCACGAAATATTTCAAATTTTGAAAATTGGCTCGACTATCAAGGAGCCTAGCCACCCCTGTTTTAGACCATTATTTCTTTATAACTGTTTAAAAGTATGATTCGAAACGTAGTTCAAACTTTCACCTTAAAATTGGAGTAAACAAAAATCTTAAGCATTGTTCAATCTTTCACTTAATCAATCTTCTAAAATTTCGCTAAAAGTCAGGCCTTGAACCTGGTTCGACATCTTTCTGAAAAACGGGTATAAAGCAAAACCTTGGATAGTTTAACTGCAAAAACCAGAACCTCTGACAACACCACGACATTGATAAAACTTTGCACCAAGTTTTTTATTGTATTGGTTGCAGCTAAATTGGCACCAATTATTTTGTGAAACGTTGCATCTTATTTTTAACAATGTAACTTACACGTAAAAAAAGTGATTTTTCTGTTTTGTGATCGACTATTTAAATTGAATTCCCAAATATTGATTTTAGAAAATTTTACGTTGCTTCAATGGAACATAAAATTTATTTTAATATTACTAATTAATTCTAGTACAATAAAAAAGACGACAAGCATACCTCAAATTACTTTAAAAACTTAAACTGAATTTAATTTCGAGAATATTTTAGCATAATAAATAATAAAAATGTTTCACCATTCTCTGCCATTTAACTCTAAAAATATCATGCTAAATAAGATGTTTAATTAACCCTAACAACATTTCTTTCTTTCTTTTTTTTTTCATTTTTTGAACAATTTTTGCTCAAAAATCAATTTTTGGCCCACTTTTGATCCAAACACAATGAAGGACAAAAGAATGTTTCAGCAATGATTATTGTGAATGCAATGAATGTAAATGCAAAACATTGAAACATTAATTCCGAAGAATTAAATTAATGTTCTACATGATTTAGGACTTTCACGGTATGAAAATTATTTCTTTCGTTCGTGTTGAAATCAAAAATGTTTTTAAAGCCTTTGTTTAAAATGAAGTTTCTTTTTAATTAATTTATTTTATAATGGCATTCTCTCGTATATAAGAAGAAATCAATTCATTTACAGTTAGTATAAATTAATCTTAAAATTATATTTGTAACAATTTAAAGATGACATTGTATTTACCTTAAAAAATAAGAAGTTTCCTTACAAATATTTTCATTTAAAATTTCTTTTTGTTTTAAAAATGCACCATAAGTTTAATTGTAAAGCTTTTATTTTAATTTGATGCTTTTCTTCATTTAAATATTATTAATGACCTCAAAAAAGATTAGCATAACTGTCCTTGTAAAAGTTAAAATATTCTGAAACAACCTACGGATCAGAATATATTAAAATTTTAATAATTCCGTTAGATCTTTTGAATGGTAACTATCCATATCAATAGCCTATAATTAAATTTCTTATTCTAAAATTATCCATTAAAACGAATCCTCCCATATATTACGTCCTCTTCCTATGAAATAATTAAATAGAGATCTTCGTCATGTAAACGCATTTAATTTAAATGCAAATCGTAATTAACCTTGTGAACAACTTTGAAAATTATCTTTTAACCTAAACGAATCAATTTCATGAAAACTTTTTTTTTAATTAAGTTTCGCTATTTTTCTTATTCGTCTTGAAATTGCTTGATAGCTATTTTTTAAAGAGAAAACTTTTTAGTAAGATCTGAAACTCATTAAGCAAATATGGTATTAAGAATGTAGAAGTAGTTTTATTTTAGCTAAACAAAAATTTAAAAAAAATTAAAACTTAAAAAAAATTATTAAAGGTGAATTTTGGAAACTAAACAACTTAGCTGAAGTGTGTTAAAAATACAGTTAAATCATAAAGGATCTATACAATCATCAATTTGATGCTATAGCTCATTATATTCATTTTCTGTTTTTGTCCTATTGTAAATGTGAATAGAGATAACGTTAGAAAACATATTTAAAGACAAACAATTAAAAAAACATTTTAATGAAAGATACGATTTATTGAAGTCTTAAACCGCTCTCCTATAATATTTCTCTCACATTTTAATGTAATATCGAAAATGAAATCTTAATCAATGGGCATCAGGTGTATTAATATTATACAGTCATCAGGAAGTGAAATAGGAATTTTTTAATTGGATACAATTGCACATGATATTTATGCTCTATTTTTGTCCTCCTATCGTAAATATGAAACGAGATATTGTTAGAAAACATATTTAAAGACAAAAAAAAATTGTGTTATATTTTTCATGAAAGATAAGATTAATTGAAGTTTAAACTGTAATCCTATAATATTTCTCTCACATTTTAATGTAATATAGAAAATGAAATCTTAATCAATGGGAATCAAGTGTATTAAGATTATACAGTCATCAGGAAGTGAAATAAGAATTTTTCAATTTGATACAATTGCACATGATATTGATATTTTATTTTTGTCCTCCTATCGTAAATATGAAACGAGATATCGTTCGAAAACATATTTAGAGACAAACAATTAAAAAAAAGTTTATTTTGTAATATTTTTCATGAAAGATACGATTAATTGAAGTTTTAAACCTCTTTCCTATAATATTTCTCTCACATTTTAATGTATTATATAAAAAGAAATCTTAATCAATGGAAATCAGGTATATATGATAATACATTAAATCTCATAATGAGTTAAAACATATTGATTTCAGTACATTACATTCACATTGTTGAGGATGAGATTTTGCTACACTATTTTAAATTTTATTTACTAAATATAACTTTAATAAATATAAATATCTAATACATTTAAGAGTTATTCTCTTTAACCTTATCTAACTCAATAATAAATAAAACAGTTCAATAATATTCTTGAAAATTTTTATTATATTTTAGTTTATATTTATTTGCATAAAATTAAAAATCGATGGATATATACTAATTTGCATGTTTTAAAAACACGCATACCTATAAATGCATTATTAAAACTCACAAGCAATCAAAGCATTAGATATTCGAATGATATACACGACTGAGCGTGAATACCTTTAAATCACTTCTTCAAACTTGTTAACACAATAGTTAATGAGCCAGGGCACTTGAAATTTTTTCGAATAATTTTTTTTACTCATGGTATTAACAAAAGTAGTTACATAAATTCGCTAGGAGTATTTAAAGTACTCTTTTTACGTCGCAAGTTGTCAAAAATATGTGACAGCTCAGTTTTTTAAGCTGTTTCTTAACTGACTATTTATAAATATTTAATTAGCTTTGTTTTAACAGCATGGTTGAACTACTAGCAGTTTTTTAGACGTATTACCCAAAGGGAAGAAACGGGCTTATCAGAAATGTTTTCAAAGATATTCTAAGGTAATTCGATACAGTCCATTATTTTTACTACTTTTCATTTGTTTCAGTCATTTTATGAAAAATAGAAAGTACTTAAAAATAATGTCACTAAGTGCAAATATTCACGTACATATGGAAAGTATAATTAAAAAAAATTAAATTATTAATTTTTTTTTACCTTAGAGTTAAATACTTTAAAATAAATATGGATTTTTTGAATATTTCCAATATTTTTTAAACTCCTTCTTTTTAGAGGCATCAACTCAGAATTGAACACTCAATTTTAAATATCACCTATGGCTAATTGATTTTTAATTGTCAATTTCATTTGCAAAGTCGGATTCAAAGTCACAAGAGTTTTTTGAAATGTTGAAAACTCTTATGCTGGAACAGGGGTTTCCAACTTACATGAGGCCGGGGGCCACAATTAAAAACACCAGTCAAATGGCGGGCCGCAACTTTGTCAAAAAATTTTATAGGGCTCTTATATGTTTGAAGGAACAGGAAATATTACTGTCAGATTTTTATCAAGTTGCTCAAAGCAAAAGTATTAAATTACAAATAATAATAAGAATTTTCTTGAATAAATATTTTCTTGGATGCAAAACCTGAGAAATAAATATTTATGCACCGTTGGTATGTTGAATTTCACAGAAAAAAAGAAAATAGTTTTTTTTAACGAATATGAAGTAATTTAAACCCATATAGATTTTTCACGAAAATTGTCCGCAAAAAAATGAAAACTAATATATTTTAGTTCGCAGGTCACAAAAAAGACTTCGAGGACGGGATGCGGCCCGCGGGCCGCCAGTTGGTAACCATTGTGATAGAATGATTCCTTATTTGACAACATTTCCCAATTTGACAACATTTCCCAAGATCAAAAGGTAAATAAGTTTTTAAATAATATTTATCGTCTTCAAAAAATCAAGATGTAAAACCTTTCTTTATTACAGTCAGTAATTTTTAAATAAAAAATATATAAATGAGCTAATACAATAACGAGATCAGTTAACTAACTGATTATATGACATCCGATTTCGAAAGAATTTAAGTTATCCAAATTAGTAAATGCAAATTATAAGAAACAAAAAACAGTCCTCAGCTTGTTTGAAATTCATCAAAACTTTTATGGAGACTAATTCCGCTTATGGCGAACACCTCTTTCAACGACCACCTTTTTAAGGCTTATATCACCGACTTTTTTTTTTTTTAATAATTTTTTTATTTTGTGGATGACGATACAAAACATTTCTTACCATTTCTTCTCAATAAAGTAATCAAAAACGCATTTTAGTTCATAATTGAAAGGATAAAAATTGCCATTTATCATTTTTCAAATTAAGTAAGCTCTCTAAAAATTAATCTTTGAAATTTAGAATGAAAAAGTTAGAAATTGAATGTGTAAAATCATTTGTTAGCAAATTGGCAAATTACAGTTTTAAGAAGCAAACTAAAGAGAAAAATGCCAAAATGTTCAAAAGAATAAAATAAATAAAAAGTTATTTGAAACTTCTTTACATTTTAAGATTGTTTGAATTGTAAAATGTACTTGTGGTACGACTCATATTGGGCGCAGTATTTAACAAATGTGTTTTTATGAATATAAAATGTAATCAGTGTGTACATATTTTTGGATAACTTATAAATATTTACAATTTAATTTTAACAACTTATGCAGTGACCACCTCTCACAATAGTCGATTTTTTGCATAACAGAGGGTGTTCATTCATAAGAAGTTGTTATAAGACTGCTATTTATAAGTGTTTAAAATGCTTGTAAGTGCTAATAAATTATGAAATTATGCTTTATAAAGCTTTATAAGTGAGAAATAATGCTTCATAAGTGTTTAAAATGATTTTTCTTTGTCATATTTTAAAATATTTATTGAGTTAGCATCAACTACTGATTTTATAGTGTTGTTTAACTATTATGAATACTAGACCTCGCCTAAAGAATAGTAATATACTTTTTATAACTTTAAGTTGACATTCATTTAGCAATGCAAATTTTATACCCCGAGGAGAAGGTGGAGAAAAAAATCTTTCACCATCCCAGTTTTGTTCTATGGGAGTGGTCGTCTGTTATGTTTTTAGAACTTTTTTTTTTCGTTGTGGCAGACGTATTTGTAAAAGAAAGTAGCAATAAAATTGATACCATTTAAACTTTCTTAACCTATTCTACCAAAACTTATCAAGGGCGAACGTTTTATTTAAGAATAAGGTTATTGTAAGATTAATCACAAAATATATTCTACCAATAAAATAACTTTTATGACTTAAATGAAGTGTTTAAACGCAACACTTTACTAAAGAAAAAAAAAGCAAGTAGCACTTCTATAAATTACAAAATCAAATTGTACGTCCATTTTTGAAGAAAAAGTTTTTTTACTTTTTATCATATTTATACAGACATGCTTCGATATATACATTAATTTACTAGTTAAGCTTACGTTAGTAACAAAATAATATGATAATTAAGTATATTATTGGTCTAATGTATATCTAAATTTTCTTACATATAATTTTAAAACTGTGTAAGATATGCAGGAATCGCAACATATTCCTTATAGTTATGCAAAAACAGATTTTTCTTAAACTTTTATGAAAATTATAAACGAAAATATTTAACCGTGTTCTACATTCACAGATTTGAATATGCATTTTCATAATCCTATCCTTTTTCAGATAAAAGTCAATATTAAATACATGCCACAAATTAATATTTGAAGGATGAAAAAATATAAATTTCTGGTGAACGATTATAGAGGTTTAAAAAATTTAAAATCAGTTAATTGCTAAATAAAAGATAAAAGGATAATCATCTTTCATGTCCTCTCAATTTTCTCTATCAATAAAACAAATTTTGGTGTATTTCTCCCGATTTCCTCAATAGTGATTTGTCAAATTTTAAAACTGATTTTTAATTTTAATATTCGTTTTTTAACAGAAAATCTATTCATTAAGATCTTGTGCATTATTTTATGCCACTGAATTAGCATCTAGTAAAACCAATACAATATCTGCTAATTATAATGTTTATATTTTCGTGTAGTTTTATTTTTTACAAGGAATCTATGCATTACAGATCCAGTGTAATATTTTTTGACACTAAATCAGAATCTAATCAAATCAACACAATATGTGTTAATCATGCTTATATTTTCTTATCTGTAATATAATAAAAAACCAGCTTTTGTTAAAATTCTAGAAACACAAATGCTTTTTCAAACAAAAAAAATTGTAAGTAATTTTGTGTCATTACATAGATTCGGAAAAAATATTTTTTTACCATTTTTTTAAATATTGGCTGCATTGGTTGCTCTTGCTGTATCGGTTGCTCTTGCTTAACTGTTCTGTTTTTAATTTTAATTCTTATTCTGTTTCAATTTTTGATTGTGTTAAGTAAAACGAAATTTTTGTTTTTTCCGAAACCTTAAATTTTACTTTATTTAAGTATTGCATTGATGTTTTAACAAATCACTTATAAGTATATATAGACTAACTTTTTTATTTCAGCTTTTTATTATGAATTTCACCTAAAAGTAGGTTCCTATTCCTTTTAAAAATATTTATACTGTTTAAAAGAAAGTGCTATTTTAATGTGCAACTCAAAATATTACTAATATTTGTTTTCAAAAATTTTGATTTAAAATTAATCTGATTGAATATGTTGTTGGTCTTCTTGAATAATATTTTCTCTTGTAGATCACATATCAACTCCAAGAATTTCTTAAGATTTTTTACATTGACTACAGATTGGGGAAAATGTATCACTTAGTTTTTTAATGCATCACTTAGTTAATGTATCACTTAGTGAGTAAATGCATCACTCAGTTTACAGATTCAGTAAATTGATCCCCACATTTATATAGATGAATGTTCATTGAATAAATACATAAAATGAATAGAAATAGTAGGGAGAAAAAAGAGTTCAAAAAATTAATACATAGATCTTGTTTTTTTATAACACTTGTAAAATGAGAGGGAAATAGCATTATCGAGCTATATATTGAAAAATTTTATTCTATATTAAGTTTGTTTCAAAACATATTTATTTTTCCAAAAAGTCTGATATACGTTTTAAGGCCAAACATTAGAATTTTTTTTCACTTTTTTTTTTTTTTTTTTTTTTTACCGAATTGTTTCAGACTCTACATCCTGGCTAAGGGAAAAAAACATTGAAACCTTTGTTAGGTCTTTATAAATGCATTTAATTCAATATATTTATAGTTCACAATTGATAATAAACTTTCATTATTTGGCGACAAAATATCATGCATTTTAAAATTTTCTACAAGATTCGTCATTGTTTTGTACGCTTATCAAATGCTCAAGTGTTTAAAGAAAAAGAAATTATCTAAAGTTAAATTTCTTTGTGAACAGATTACGATTTTCATGTGAGTATTTAAGAAATATTTTTTACAGGATGCAGTACCAAAAAAAATGCGCATTAAAATTACATGTCATAAAAATACCTGTATTCCGTGTGTAAGTTTTTAGAAACCGGTAAAGGGCGTGTGACTCGTAATCCGGGAAATTTCATAAAACAAGAAACAAATTGTAAATCCTAAGTGATTTTCACGCACCGCCCTTTTCTAAGACTTGCATGATTTTTTTATTGTTTTTTATCACATTTCGCAGTAATTTCCGTGGAGGATTAATAAAATCGTGTTTTGTCACAGCATGCGAGCATAAAAAGATGAGTCGTATGAGAGGAAATTAAAATTATCGGTGTTTTCTGATGAAAACATATTTCAAGGATTGAAGACCCCCTCCCCAGGTAATGCGTGATTTCTAGAATTTTTTAAATTATATTCCTCAAAATCCTGAAAATTTTGGTTTCACAAAGAAGTGTAAACAACCGAGCAGTTAATGAAGAAATTCGTACAATTTGCATTTACTTAAAGTTAGCTAAATACAAAGCTATAATCTGGATTACAATTTTGTTTCAGTTAAATAATCAAATATAATTACTATTATTTCTGTTTTTCAAACAATGATCCGTTCATAACAAATTTATGTTACATAATTTGTAATATTGCTTTTTGTGATTCGAAAAAGAGTAGTTCTCAACACTGGCGAGGACTTTGATTGCAGCCCAAGTCCAAATCCAAAGCTATAATCTGGATTACAATTTTATTTCAGTTAAATAATCAAATATAATTACTATTAATTCTGATTTTCAAACACTGACCCGTTAATAACAAATTTATGTTACATTATTTGTAATGTTGTTCTTTGTTATTCGAAAAAGAGTAGTTCTCAACACTGGCGAGGACTTTGATTGCAGCCCAAGTCCAAATCCAAAGCTATAATCTGGATTACAATTTTATTTCAGTTAAATAATCAAATATAATTACTATTAATTCTGATTTTCAAACACTGACCCGTTAATAACAAATTTATGTTACATTATTTGTAATGTTGTTTTTTGTTATTCGAAAAAGAGTAGTTCTCAACACTGGCGAGGACTTTGATTGCAGCCCAAGTCCAAATCCAAAGCTATAATCTGGATTACAATTTTATTTCAGTTAAATAATCAAATATAATTACTATTAATTTTGATTTTCAAACACTGACCCGTTAATAACAAATTTATGTTACATAATTTGTAATGTTGTTTTTTGTTATTCGAAAAAGAGTAGTTCTCAGCACTGGCGAGGACTTTGATTGCAGCCCAAGTCCAAATCCAAAGCTATAATCTGGATTACAATTTTATTTCAATTAAATAATCAAATATAATTACTATTAATTCTGATTTTCAAACACTGACCCGTTAATAACAAATTTATGTTACATAATTTGTAATGTTGCTTTTTGTGATTCGAAAAAGACTAGTTCTCAACACTGACGAGGACTGTGATTGCAGCCCTAATCAATAATCCAGTCCTGTTATGTACTAGTATCAATTCAAACTAAAATAAAAGTATCTGATTGGAAAATTAAAGTTTCCAAACGTCTTATTAAAATATTTATGCTACATAAATTATCCTATTGTGTATTTATCGTTAAATGTTTTCTAAAAATATTTACAATTCCTTAATAATAGATACATTTCATTCGAAAATATCTTACAGTGAGATAATTTTTAATCATATAGTTGCTTCATTGGAACCATTGAAATTCTCTAAATAACGTTTATCAACCATTTAAGTTTAAATTTGATTAAATAATCTAACTTAACTTATCTTTTTAAGCAAACAATTTAAGCATAATCGAATGATATGTAATAATATCAATGGGTTTATTGTAATTTTATTTTAAAGGGATATTCTTCAAATAAATTTACGCTGCAAACATTTAATTCTTAAAAATTAGCAATATATATATATATATATATATGCAAAGTTAAAAGAAAAATTTAGAAATCATTTGCTTTCCATTAAGTAATTCTAGAAAATGAATATAGAGATCTACATTTACTACTAACAAATAATTTTCTTTTCTTGAAAAAAGGTAGATCTATGCAAAAGGTGTTTAGAGGCAAACAAGGTCAATTCAAGTTCCATACTTTCGTAATTTAATCAGTGGTCATTAATCACCTTGAATATCAATTCAAAAAAAATTTCAAAAAATACATATCTTAAAACGAAAAATTTTCACGCATTTGAATAATTTTTCCGCCTTTTCTTTTTCATTTTATAATTTCAATATGTACTTGAATTTTTTTCAACAACTTAAAAAAAAAATTTTTTTTTGGAATAAATATATAAATGCAAGATTGTTAAGCAAGAATAATATTGTGTTGTTGCACCTAATATTTAGCATATTTAAAATTTGTTTCTATTATTTTCCTAAAATACAATCTCAGTTCACAACTCAATATTAAACTTATAGTATGTATGACAGAGATAAATATGTCAATATGTATGCAAATATGCATGTAAATATGTAATATTTATATATAAATATACAAATTATTATATACATATATGTAAATATGCATGCATGGCATGTTGTAAATATATATAGGGTGTTAGATCATTGGGTACAGAAGTAACAAATAATGTTTTTGCTGGTATAAATCCTGAAATTTTACAGTCTGTCATATTTACTAATTAAAACAAATATGCAAACGAAATAGATGTTATAAAATAATTTTGACAAAATCTTTATACAATGTTTTAATTATTGCTACATGTTCAATCAGCGTAAATTTCTACATGCGTCACCCTGCTAGCATTTTACCACGTCACAATTTAATTTACTTAACTTACTTTCGTGTCTGTTTGTGTGATTCGAATGACATTTACATCATTTTTCAACTACAGAGGTTGGACAGGAAAATCCTTCTATACTAACTCTATACAAAGAATTTTTGGGGGGAAAATTTTAGGCGGCGAGCAGTTGACACGGTTTTTATGTTTGAAGCTTTTAGAAATTTTACCCATGCAAAATTTGATTGAGCATAGGAAGTTATGTTTTTCAATACCAATTATATAGAAAATTTCTGAAATTAGAAAGAAATTATTAACTTCTCAATTTGGTTTATTTCGCTTGACATGATTTCTAAAAAGGTTCAAGCATGCTAAGATTTTAACCATATACCAAAACATTTGCTGCTAAGGGAAAAATTGTTTGCATAAAGTTAATATTCTATATTTTTTGTTCAACCGCTGTAGCTACAATGCTCAAACTTTAATTGGAGTTTCGTGCGAATGAAAATCTGTATATGGTTATTTAAATCCGAACGGCTGCAAAGTATTTTATTCAAAACTTGAAACATGTTTTAAAAATTATCTTCTCCTTGCTCTTGAATTTGCGTGTTTTGAAATAAAATTATTTTTGATTTTTTTTTTAATGTTCTAGAAATATATGGGTATTTTTGGAAAAATCGATTCTATAAAATAAAATAATGTTCAAATGAATCCAAGGATGAAAAAGAAACATAAAAAATTACTACAAATTGTCCTCTAAATGATATTAATTAATTCTCAGCACAATTACGCCGACATGGCAAATTTGAATTTTTTATTTCGTTTCATTCTTACAAACATTTTGTGAATCTGAACTTATCTTGCAATTACATCAATCCCTTCAATTTTCTTTATTTTTTTAAATGCTCTTAAAATATTACGTCTTTTATTTCATATGAATCTGATTTCGAAAATTGATCCTCCAGGATGTATCAAATATTGATACTCAATAATCAGAAAATGCTAAAAATATAATACTATAAATTGAGTAAACTTGTATATATATATATATATATATATATATATATATATATATATATATATATATATATATATATATATATATATATATATATATATATATATATATATATATATATATATATATATATATATATATATATATATATATATATATATGTATATATATATGTATATATATATGTATATATATATGTATATATATATATATATATATATATATGGGTCATTCTCACGAAAACTATCATTTTTCAGTTCATAAAATCCCAAAAAAGTAAAGTGAATAAAAAGCTCTGAAACTTTTTATATTAATAGAAATATGTAATGGCATTATAAAGAAAGTATATATCCTATAAATTATACTTAATATTTAAATTAATTAATATTTAAATAATTAATGTATAATTAATTAATTTATAATAATTAATAAATTAATTTAATAAATTAATTAATTAATTTAATAAATTAATTTATTAATTTTTTAATTTATTTTTCAAATTAATTAATAAGTAAATTAATTATTTTCACTATTTAAAAAGTGAGGGAATGATATGTTATTTTAATGCTTGTTTTTATCTAAGTTACATCTACCCAAAGTTTGAAAATGATAGCACACTAAGTATATCTAATATTTATTATAATTTAGTCTTATATATTTAATAGTTTTTACAGGTTTGGGAAATAAAATTGGCTGGCACGATTGAACAAAAAAAAATTTGATAATATATTCATCTTGAATCATTCCCTCACTTCAGCGTCATTCCCTCACTTTATACACTAGTGAGGGAATAACGAATTCAATAAAATTTAAAAATAACAGCTAGGCCTAATTAATTTCTGAAGTCAATCACATACAATTATATTCATACAAGAAAGCAACACATAATTATCCACTTTCTCGATGAAGTTGTATTTTATTTTACTCTAAAAAATGACATGAGGGAATGACAAATGTAAAAAATTTTCCCTGGTTTGATTCATTCAAACTTATTCCACAGCAAAGCTTCTTTAAGTTGAAGATGGAAACATACTGCAATTTTATTCTATGATGCCAGTTGTTAACTTCTGAAGTTTTTATTGAAATATTTTTATTCTAAGAAGATTGCAGGTGATAAGAACATTGATGTGAGGGAATGACGCGAAACACTGGGGACAAAGTTTAAAATAGTGCTGTGTTAATATTTTTATCAGAAATTAAATTTAAAATTTATTTTCTGAATTCTGTATCTCAGTATTCTGAAATAAAGAACACGAATTTGTAAAAAAAAAATTTTTATTTCAGAAACAATTTTTTTCTTTTTTTAAATCAGCAGTGGGGACAAGTGAGGGAATGACATATTGGTATATTTTTATTACCTAAAATAAATAAAAAATAAAAATTGACAATTTTATTTTTATTCTTTTGTTAGCTTGCATTCTGAAGGACACTTTCCTTGAATTTTTTTTTTTCGTAAACTGTAAAACAAACATAAAATATACTGGGGACATGAAAATGACTGTTTTTGTGAGAATGACCCATATATATATATATATATATATATATATATAAGTTCAAAATGAAGAATAAAACAAAGAAAAATAGGGGGTGGGAAATAATAAGTAAAAAAATAACAAACAACATATTATTAAAAAAAAAAAAAAAAAAAAAAAATGAAATTTTAATTAAAAAACCGGAAAAAAAGCCGGAAAAAAAAAGATATAATCTTTTCTTCAGCCCACACGATTATATCAGCAAAACAGAGTGCTTTCTGATATTGTATCAATAAAGCCAAAGCAAAATATATTAATACAATAGTGTGAGGAGCACTCAAAAAATTTTTTATAAAATAACTACATAAAAATAGATCACAAAAAGTAAAAATAACAGGTAAAAACAGATAATAAAATAAAATAAAAAGAAAAAACATTAAAAAGGGAGGACTTTCTTTTATTTTAAGGGGGGACTTTCTTTTTCTTTTTATTTTATTTTATTATCTGTTTTTACCTGTTATTTTTACTTTTTATGATCTATTTTTATGTAGTTATTTTATAAAAAAATTTTTGAGTGCTCCTCACACTATTGTATTAATATATTTTGCTTTGGCTTTATTGATACAATATCAGAAAGCACTCTGTTTTGCGGATATAATCGTGTGGGCTGAAGAAAGGATTATATATTTTTTTTCCCGACTTTTTTTCCGGTTTTTTAATTAAAATGTCTTTTTTTTTTTTTTTAAATAATATGTTGTTTGTTATTTTTTTACTTATTATTTCCCACCCCCTATTTTTCTTTGTTTTATTCTTCATTTTGAACTTATCTAATGAGTGCTGTTTACTTGCAGCTTAAGCGCAATAAATGATACTTATTGTTTTTCTTAACTTTCTTAGTGTTTTCTTGTATTTATTTATTTTTATATATATATATATATATATATATATATATATATATATATATATATATATATATATATATATATATATATATATATATATATATATATATATATATATATATATATATATATATATATATATATATATATATATATATATACACAGGCAATTTATGTTTCTCTTTTCTATTTTATACTTTTTCTTAAATAAACATCTATCTTCTAAAACTATTTATGATCAATTTTTAAAATTATCCAGTATAATATTACCTTGCGCACATCCATTTCGGGCCCATCCTTGGTAACTAACAAATCAAAACTCAGAATAACAAATCACTTTAACAGTGCAGTAAGAACGACACTTTAAAACCCTCTTGTTACACTCGATTTGCGCTTTTGTTTTCATCTTTTGTTTTCATATTTTGTAATCTGGCAATCTTTCTGCGAAAACATTTTTAAATCATTCTTGAAAAATATCCGTCCATGTAAGTTGAACTGATTCTGCTGCTCAGTCTCCCCTTTTTAATGTTTTTTATTTTTATTTTATTTTATTATCTGTTTTTACATGTTATTTTTACTTATTTGTACTTTTTGTGATCTATTTCAATTGTTGTTATTTTTTAAAAAAATTTTTTGAGTGCTCCTCACACTATTGTATTAATTTATTTAGCTTTGGCTTTATTGATACAATATCAGAAAGCACTCTGTTTTGCGGATATAATCGTGTGGGCTGAAGAAAAGATTATATCCTTTTTTTTCCGGTTTTTTAATTAACATTTCATGATTTTTTTTTTTTTTTTTTTTTTTTAATTTTTTTTAATTTTTTTTATTTATTTTTTTTATTTAATTTTTTTTATGTTGTTTGTTATTTTTTACTTATTATTTCCCCTCCCCCTTTTTCATATGTCTATTATTTTTCTTTGTTTTGTTCTTCGTTATGAACTTATATATATATATGTATATATACACTGGTTATCATAAATTAAGGAAAAATCACAAAAATAGCGATAACTCTTTCAAAAGTAAGCCAAACCGTGCAAAATTTGCATATGTTGTCCACTAAGAGTAGCTGAGTAAAATTGCAATATGCAAATTAGTGGCGCTGCACTCGGCTTACGTCATCTGCCTGGAGCATAAAAGTCCAAGTTTGAGAGAAAGCACACAAATTTTACTGTGATTGCGACATTGAAAATCTGAGATAGCCAATTCGTAATAATGACCTCTAGGCATCATTTGCCTGAAGAACTACGATGGAGAGCCATCGGGAGACTAGAGGCAGGGCAGAGTCAATCAGAAGTGGCCAGATGGCTAAATGTGAGTCCATCTGTGGTTCATAGACTTTGGAGGCAATTTCAAACCACAGATTCGGCATCTAGGAGGTTCAGTCAAGGACGGCCAACTGTTACGACCAGTGCCGATGACCGATATTTGACATTAAGTGCACGCAGGAATAGAACCGCTACTCCGACACATCTTAGATCCTCTCTTGCTGCAGCCACCGGAAGGTTGGTGTCAACGTCAACTGTGCGCAGAAGGCTCCACGAAGGTGGTCTGTATGCGAGACGACCAGCCATTTGCGTGCCGCTCACATCACGCCATAGGAGAGACCGTTTGCAGTGGGCCCGACAACATGTCCACTGGACGTCAGATCAATGGAGGCCTGTTCTCTTTACGGATGAGTCCAGGTTTAGTCTAGAAAGTGACAGTAGACGTTATTTGATATGGAGAGAACCTGGGACCCGTTATCATCCATCAAACATCCGTGAAAGAGATGCATACGGAAGAGGCAGTGTCTGTGTTTGGGGAGGCATATCCTTAGGAGGGCGCACATACCTCCATGTCTTTCCAAGGGGAACCGTGAATGCTCAGGTTTATCGAGACAACATCCTTGATGCTTATGTGCGCCCATATGCCGGGGCAATTGGTGATTGCTTCCTGTTACAGGACGATAATGCAAGACCACACAGAGCTCGCATTGTTGATGATTATCTTCAACAGGAAACAATTACTCGCATGGAGTGGCCAGCTCGATCCCCGGACTTGAATCCTATCGAGCACGTTTGGGATGCTCTAGGGAGGCGTGTATCTGCCATCAATCCGCCCCCTCAGACCCTTGCCACGCTTGCAACTGCTTTACAAGAGCAATGGCTCTCACTTCCTATTGAACTGATAGACCGCATAATTGAAAGCATCACACATCGCTGTTTGTGCTGTATTGCTTCTAGAGGCAATCATATTCCATATTAAAGGTACTTTTTCTATTGCAAACCGATACTTCCAATTTGTTTATTTTATACATGTGCTAATTTCTATACTACTATTAATGTCTGATAATTTCTTTTTATGTTGTTTAATACCTTACTATGTGTTGTATATTGTGGGTAAGTTTCATAAAATTCCATGTGTAATTTCTTGAGTTATCGCGATTTTTGTGAATTTTCCTTAATTTATGATAACCAGTGTATATATATATATATATATATATATATATATATATATATATATATATATATATATATATATATATATATATATATAAATAAATTCGAATGCCACATGATTAGTTCGTGGAACAAGAGAAAGAAATAACGGACAAGGAGTGACATTTATTTGATAAGAATTATGTATGCCAGCTGCCAGCTTTCTAATTGAAAATTTTTTTTAAATTATCGAAGATTTTTTATGTCATGCGTGTGAAAATTCGATGTTTTTTTAAATACAGTTTCAAAATCGACTTACTCATCTCACTAATATAGCAGAAGCTCTTCTGTGTGTTTTGAATAAATATTGACGTAATAAATATATTGAAGCATATTTTCAATAAATATTAAGGAAATCACATGAACGGTATCATGCATTAATCACAGTTAAATGTGTGGGTTCACACACACACACACAAATCACAGTTAAATGTAAACCAAGCATCGACAATGCTTGGTATTTAAAAGTTGATTTTTTTTAATTTCCTACTTTACCGCCACAGTTTAAAAATTGAATTAAAATAGTTTAAAATCATTTTTTTATTGATAATCAGTTTTAAATTTACAGCGTTTATTAATAATAATTGGTAAGCACGATCTACGATAAAATTACTCTGCTCTTAAATTATCAAAAACGCAGAGATAAAAGTAATAGCGGGTTAAAAGGTAAAATCAGCAAATTAAAATTTATTAAAACCATTTTATTCAAGTGGGAAACAATTGTATTTTTGTGAGGCCTAAGACAAAAACTTTTTTGAAAGACTTCGAGGGGGTGAAGAGTTCTTCGATATACTTGAACGATGTTGACCCATTTTGGTCTGGCAAAAATTAAAACATTTTTCTATTTTAAAAAAGTAGTTTTTAAAATTTTTATTTTAGTTTCAAGTCTGTAACTTTCTTTGAGTTCCAACTTAAAAGTGGTGTAAGTTTTGATAAATAAAGTAGTGATAATATTAATTTTGCTCGTATTATTTAAAAAATATTATTAAATTGGATTAACTTCAGGAACTAATTCAAATTTTGAACACGATAGCTTGTTGGAAAGTGATCGAAATTTCGATGGCTATTAAGCTCTCTTAGACGTTGAAATAGTTAGTAAAATTCTGTTTATAGCTTTTTATGAGACTATTAATAACTGTATTGTCATCCAACACAGAACTCCTGTTATAATTTAAACGCACTAACTAGTCGGCAAAGTGGTTAAAATTTTTAACAACAATAAAATCCGGAAACGATAAAGGCAAATTTTGCATGGTGGCCAGGAAAACAGATCTTAGACACAGATCTGCAGTAGAAATTGGGGCACCTAAGTAATTCAGAAGGTGATTGAAAATTTGGATTAATTCCATTTGGTGATAAAAGTCTTCCTGTAGCCATAATGATACTATTGAAACCTTCATTACCATCAGGCATAGTGCTGAGAATTGAGGGTATTGGCTAGTTGGAAAGTGGTTAAAATTTTGACGACAAAATTTGTCTACACAGATCCGAAAGTAATTTTATAAAAACTGAAACGAATAAAAAAAACTTTTTAATAAATTTGGTAATTTAGTAATAAAATTAGTTTTTGTTTACTTAAATAGCAATATTTTAATTAGCATTTTTATCTGCAACAAGTGATTCATGTTAATTTCAGAATTGATTACTTTAAACGGGAATTTTTAAATTATTAAAATAGTTTATAAAAATATCAATATAATAAAAAAAGTGGTTTCTACCTGTTCTAAAAATCATTCTCAAAGTTAATTGTGGTCATTAAAAAATATTTTAAAATAATTGTCAAAAAACGTAAGTCAACACAGTAATAATCACCGTAAAAAGATTTTAAAATGAAAACATCAACATTTTAGTAAAAACCCGAGCTTAGTTAAATCAGTACTAACAAAAAAACTTTTAACAAAAACATTTTTTTCTTCTGCGCTTTCCCTAGGTAAAAATCACTTAGGATCTAGACTTTTGCCTTTATTTAAAAAATAAAAATCGAGAGTTTAAATTGTACATTTTTTCTGTCCTTTAAAATTTTATATACTACTATCATTTAATTTTCATGTCTTGTGTATAAACCATGCGTGTCTGTTAGAAAAATTTTGCATTTAATGGCCCGATCAAATGAAACATCTAAAAACATTTTAATAAATCTTATTTTCTAATTATCTAATTCTGATTTATATAAAGTTTCTTCCTTAGACATTCCCATTTCATCGTTTCAAATTATCAATACAGTGTAACTTTAAAGAATTGAAATTTTTAAATTATTAAAAAAAAATGTCTTGAATATTAGCAGCGGCAAGCCTCTTAGAGTTCAAGGCAGATGCCCACATTCCTTATGGCTCTGAGTTCTAAAATTCAATTTTACTGCGGTTAAATTATTTCAAACACAAAAATCGTTTTGTTTTAACCGCTATTGTTTAAGAAAGACCGACCAGCATTTTCCATTTGTGATTTTTATTTATTTATTATTTTCTGCTTCTCTCATTTTTATTTTAATCCAAACTCAAGAAAACGATCAAGGTCGGAAACACGCGAAAAAAGGGTTGCAGAAGATATTGTTTACTGGCGAAATTTAATTGCGGATATATAGTTTAACTGCGGACCGTAGAATGATGACCGAATTTTAAAAAAAAGCTTATCCCAGTGGCGGCTTGAAGCTCAACCGATTGATGAGTATCTGGGAATTATAGCATAGCCACCGAAAGTCATTTTTCGGTGGCTATGATTATAGGTGATGAATGCCGACTGCATAATGCCATTGTTTTTCGTAGTTCTCGAAAGACTAGGTGTTGCGTTTAGATGAAAATCAATAATTCAATACATTTTGATTACTTTTAGTTGTTTTCAATCATTTTAATATTTTTCAAATTCTTTATAAAAAAAACATAATGCGGAACTCAGAGGGAAAGATTCCTCACTGCAAAACTAATTTCTGTATTAAATGCGGGGAACAGAAAAAATTACGAATGCTCTTAAATGTATTCTTGAAAGAAAATGATGTTGAGAAAAATATAAATGAACATTAGTGTACTTTGATTTTCCAAAAGATTTCGACTGGGCTGAGAATCGATTCGCAAACTGGAACAAAACGCTAACTGTGACAAAATTTGAGAATGCGATTGACCTCCCTGAAACATGAGCATCTTTTGGAATATCTTGCGGTAGCTGCTATCTTTGTTACGACTTATTGATATGGTTTATCAAATACACCAAAAGCAGATTCCGAAGTAAACTAGATTCCACTCCAAATCTGTGAATTCTCACGTAAAAGCTAAATATTGGTAAATTGATGAAAAAATTTTATTCTTCATAAATATTTTAAAATTAATCAGTAGTCTTTCTTTGATTTATAATTTCCCAAATTCTAATTTTGTATTTGCTTTGGTTTATATATATTGATAGACTAACATTCATAATTTCCAATAAATGCTTTATTTGTTAACGATTTCTAATAATTAAAAAGTTCCACCAAAGCAGGGTTCCGAAAAAATAGGAACCGCTTATTTAGAAGCTTGATTCTTAAAATTTCTAATTCTTAAAATTTGGAAGCTTGATTTTGAATGCCAAACAACAATCTAAGTTTATAGAAATTTAACGAACTATTTTCTTTTACGCATTATTGCTAAAAATTGCAATTCATGGGTATTATTTCGCATACTAATATGAGCTGTTTTTAAATTAACTGGAAAATAATTACAAAGCAATTTCCGCTTTATATTATTAGAACTTTTTTTAAACATTACATTAAAATACAGGGTTACTCATAATTTCCTCCGGGGTTTCGAAGAGTTATAGTAAAAAACGAAGACGAATAGGCAAAAAAGAACATATGAAATCATTCCGAAAGTATTCAAGTCTTAATTTAAGCAGTTGCCGGTAGATGGCAGTAACATGTACCACTGAAGCCAGTTGTAGTAAAGAAAAATGGCGTTTACAGGAGGAGGGAATTATGAATAACCCTATACTTTGTTTTATCAGAAAGAAATTACAACCAAGAAACTTCAAAATGCCAAATACACTCTATAACAAAAAAATAGACGCACCAAGAAGGAGTTGTCCGATCGAAACGAAAATTGGTGGATAGGAAGACAATGTACAGAATAGTAAATGATTAAAATTTGAGAACAATTGAATAATTTATTGCAGAGTTACAGTAACAAGTTCAATAAGGTGTTGACCTGCCTCTAGCCTGGATACAAGCTGCCACACGGCGTGGCATAGACCGATAAAGCTCCCGGATGATCTCTTGCGATATTTCCTGCCAAATTCGATCCAATTGTCGAACGAGGTCATCAACATTCCTTGCCAGATGCAATCGCCTTCCCATCATATCCCAGACATGCTCGATGGGAGAGAGATCTGGTGATCTGGCAGGCCAAGGAAGAGTTTGACAAGCTTGCAGACAGTTCATAGCAACACGTGTCGTATGTGGTCTGGCATTGTCCTGCTGAAAAACCAGCCCAGGTCGCTGCAAAAGGAACGGTAGCAAAACAGGTCTTAGGATGTCGTCGACGTACCGCTGTGCAGTAAGTGTACCTCCAATGACGACCAAAGGGGTCCAGCTGTCAAAGGAAATGGCACCCCAGACCATAATGCCTTGTTGGGAGGGCCGGTGTGGTGTGCAATAGTGAAGGCAGGATCACCCCTCTGCCCTGTGCGTCTCCAAACACGTCTTCGATGATCGTCAGGACACAGTTGGAAGCGGGATTTGTCGCTAAAGACTCTACGTCCCCAGTCGGCATCATTCCAGTTAAATCTGTTCAAAACATTCATGCATACGAAATCTCAAAGCAATCGGATGACTGCTTCTTGGTGCGTCGATTTTTTTTTTTTTTTGTTATAGAGTGTTCAATCAAAATGTCTAAATATTTCACGAAATATTTTTCTTTTACTCACTTATGTCAAAATCGCAATTTTTCAGCAATATTTTGTATTTTAATATGGCTAAAATTAAGTAGTGAATAATTGCATAAAACTTTCCGTCAGAAATCATTTGTTTTATTAAAGCTTGATTCAAAATTCCATATATCTATCAAAAATTTAAAACACATGTTACAATATAATTTTTTAACCAATTAATATCAAACAACTTTCAATGATATTTTTTACATTAGTATTCAATGTCGTGATTAACCGCAAAGTTTGAACATAAAATTCTGTCTGTTTACAAACTTTTTCAATTTAGGGTGCAATTAAAAATGACAAAAATATCTATCAAAATTAAAATTCCGAGAGTTTTTAATTGCATTTACTAAAATATTAATAAATAAACCAAACTGACTTTTCTTCTTGGTAAAAGAGAAAAAAACTTTAGAATTAAAATGGGGATCTTCACGATACAATGGCTGTTATTGACAAAATAAAAAAGAAATAAATATTTAAAATATAATTTATGTCAAATTTAGGTCAAAACTATTTCCTGTGTGCTTATGATGCAATTATAAAATCGTTCCTACGTGAAGAAAAAAATTCTGGTAAAATTACTGTAATGTATTGTAAAAAATATACTGTATTCATTTCTGGTAAAAAAAAAAAAGAACATAATTCTGGTTAATAAAATCAAAATATACGGTATTTAAACCATTCATTTGATAATTTTTTCACTTTTATTAGTAACGGTAAACCAGAAATTCTAGTTTTCAAAATTATAGTTCTTATTACCACACATAAGTAAAAAATAAAAAAAAAAACGAAAAGTAAATCTATCCACACAATTTGTTTTTATGCCATGCTCTAAAGTATTATGATAAAATTACCAAATTTTAGAATATTTATCAAAATTTATCGCATAGTATAAAACTATATTTTATTACTAAATTTAACAAAATCATTACCAAAGTGCTACGGTAAAAATTACTGAACTTTCTGGTGTTCCCATAGAGTCTGCATGTTCTGATAGTTTTGGCCATACTTTTTTTTCGCTGAATTTTAATTAGTCATATCGTAACAACAATTTCTGTAACTGAAATAGGAAATATTCACAGCGAACAGCAGGTGCCCATGAAATGATTATATTCAATATTTATTTTAATAAAAAGCCTTACCTTTCAACTAAGGTCATATTTTGCTAACGTTTAGAACCTTTTTTTTAAAACATTTTAATGTGTAACATCAATTTTTTCAATTGTTATGGAGACAAAGTTTTTCAGCAAATAAAAAAAAATATTTTTTAAGAAAAATTTATTTGCTATAAAAATGCTGTACGATATAATTTAGAACGTTAGTATTATCAGATTGATAACATTTAAATTGGTTAGTTAATAAACGCAAAATAATTGCATTATCGACACGTTAAAATTTAAATGCAGCATTCTTATAGCAAATAAGTATTAATTATTTGAGGAAAAAAAACTCTTGTAGAACGCAAAATTTGAATAATTGCTTAACTTTTGGTTCCTAAAGTTTGGAGTATTTTAATTAATTTCAGCTCATTTTTATTTTGAAATGTTGACCTGATAATTCTTAATTGATCAAGATGAGTTTGATCTAATTCAAGTATTGAAACAATTTCAAAAATGTACATTGGACAGTTTTCTAAAATATAATTATAAATTAAAGTTACTAATTAAGTTTAAGAAAACAAATATCAGGTCAAAATCTGTAAAACAAAGAGCATTATAACATTAGCAAAGAGCAATACATTAAATAAATTGCGAAAAATGAAAATGCTTCAAAATGCTTATTAAAATTAACTTTAATTAAGAAATAAATTCGGCAAATATTTAAGATGAACATACACGACACTAATGACATATGAAACAATTTAATTATGAACTAAATTGAATTATTTCAGAAAAAAGTAATTCGGTGGAATGTTACTAGAAAATGTATGAATCGATTTTTATTGTTTGTTCATCCATTGCCTGTCGAAAACGAAAAATGAAAAAAAAAATTTCTGGCATAGTTTTAAAGTGACGTGTGTATTTTTTAAATGGCAATATTAAAGTTTCATAAACTCTCAGAAAAATCTGCGTAAAATTGAAACATAAAAGCGGAAGTTTTAACCATAATACAGTTACCTTAATAGGGTGTTAAATTAATTGTGTTTACGTTCATGTTTTTTAATTGATCAAGCTTAAAAATTATTAATTGCAGGAGGATATGATTGAACATGGTTATAAAGTTTGCCGCAATTGCTTATGAATAATGGCTCAAAATGTCAAATTTTATGGTTCAAAGTAGAATTATTTTTAAAGTAAACAAATTAGAAATACTTATGTAAGTGGAAATAATAAAGTTAACTCTTCTACACTCTCTCAGAAAAATCGGTTCAAAATTGAACCATAAAAACGATACCTTGAACCATAATTCTTGAAAGTTTACTGTATAAGGTCTTAAGTAGAATTGTTTTTCCGATCATGCTAAACTAGTTCTAAAGTTTAGAAATTATTAAATTGCATAAGAATATGTTTTAACTTGGCATCCTATTATAGTTTCTTCAAAATTGCTTTAATTAGGGTTCAGGGTGCCAATTTTATGGTTCAACGCTGAACAGACTTTCCTAAAAGGGAATAAGGGAGAAAAACTTCATGAAAGAAGTCTTGAAATAATAAAATTTACTCTTTCATACACTCTCGGAAAAATTGGTTCAAAGTTGAACCATAAAATCGGTATCTTGAACCATAATCCTTGCAAATTTACTGCAACCTAAATAAGGTGTTAAGTTGAATTGCGTTTGTAAATAAGGTAAAATTTCTAGAAATTGATAAATTTAATTGAAGAGCATGGTGTGTGATATTTCTCAAATTCATGCGGAATGACAGTGCGGAAAAAAAATTTACAAAACGAAATACTCTGTATATCTTTTATAATCTAATTATCGTATTTTCACATACTAAGATGCAATTTGAAAAAAAGAGATCCTAAATATGCTAATTATTTAGAACACGTGATATTTTAAGTTACAAAATCAGACTAGAATTTTTACATTTTCACGTTTGAAAATGCTGAATTTTTAATTTTTCAACTCAAATTTCGTTTAAATTTCTGATTTTATCATCAGACATACATAGATTAACTTAATGTAAAAGTTTATGTAGTCTATGAATCTGTTTTTATCAATACAGCAGATTGAGATTTAGCTTAGAGATTATTTTTGAGATTTAGCTTTGAAATTATTTTAAAATTTAGCTAAGAAATAATTTGCTAGAAAACTCATAAAATTAAACTACTCTGCAAACTTTTGCAATTTAATAGTAATCCATCTTAAAAAGAATAGTATAATCAACTATTATTAATCTACTAAGAGTGAATAATATTCAGTAAAGATAGCTAAGAAAGAAAAAAAATTATATAGCCACACAAATGTGGATTTAAAAAGTGTAAGGGGATAATTGTACAGGGAGAGTATAAACAGGTGGTTACAATATCGGAACTCTTTTAATATGAGGTATGAATTGTGTGACCAGAGGCGATTCTGCTTAAGATGCAAGTCAAGAACTTGTGTCCCACCCATACTTTTGATCAAGGGCATTGACCAGTGCATGTTTTCCCCGTCTGCTGTCAGACATTCATTAAATTAATATCACTCACTGATAGTTCTTAAAGGGATTTATGAAAAAACTATGATAAAACCTATAAGTTGAGGTATCTGCATAATGATTTGAAGTATAAATATAAATATCAGTCATTCAAGAATATCATGTTATTTTTCTGTTCTCTTGGAATTGTCGACTTGCATTGATAGGTATTTTGTTTAAGACATATTGTATTTTTTAAGATGAATTACTCACTTTCTTAAGATGAATTATTCACTTTTTTAAGATGAATTATTGAAAATTAAACTAAACTAATGATAAAACATATATGTTGAGGTATCTATATTATGACTAAAAGTATAAATACAAATATCAGCTATTCAAGAATATTATGTTACTTTCTGTTCTCTTCAGATTGTCGAGTTGCATTGATAGGTATTTTGTTTAAGACAGATAGTATTTTTTTAAGATGAATTACTCACTTTCTTAAGATGAATTACTCACTTTCTTAAGATGAATTACTCACTTTCTTAAGATGAATTACTCACTTTTTTAAGATGAATTATTGAAAATTAAACTAAACTAATGATAAAGCATATATGTTGAGGTATCTATATTATGACTAAAAGTATAAATACAAATATAAGCTATTCAAGAATATTATGTTACTTTCTGTTCTCTTCAGATTGTCGACTTGTATTGATTGGTATTTTGTTTAAGACAGATAGTATTTTTTTAAGATGAATTACTCACTTTCTTAAGATGAATTACTGAAAAAACTATACTAATGATAAAACATACATGTTGAGGTATCAACATTATGACTTGAAGTATAAATACAAATATCAGCTATTCAAGAATATTATATTATTTTCTGTTCTCTTGGAATTGTCAACTTGTATTGATAGGTATTTTGTTTAAGATAGATTGTATTTTTTTAAGATGAATTACTGAAAAAACTATATTAATAATAAAATATAATTTGTGGTATCTGCATTATGACTTGAAGTATAAAAACAAATGTCAACTATTCAAGAATATTATGTTATTTTCTGTTCTCTTGGAATTGTCGACTCGCATTGATAAGTATTTTGTTTAAGACAGATCGCATTTTTTAAGATGAATTACTCACTTTCAAAAAATTGGTTTAAAATTGAACTAGTGTTTTAAACCAGTATATAGTGATAATTTGCAGCAATCACAAAAAGTGGGTAAAAAGGACTTATTTTTTACTCAAGTATAACTCTGAAATAAAAGGTTAATCGTAGAGCCATAATATTGGACCCTTAAACCATAATGTAATAACTTGAATCATACATTGACAAGTGCATATAATCTACTGTCACGCATTCATTTACATAAATATCACTCACATGTAGTTTTTAGAAACGTAACAGCTATACTAATATTAAAACTTATGTGTTGATGCATCTGCATTACAATTTGAATGTCAAAAATACAAATATCTATAATCAAGGATATTCTTTTGGAATTAATGACTGGTATTGTTCGTAATTTGTTTTATGCAGATGACACTTCAAGTAAATGACAGTTCAAAAATGAACCATAATATTTTCCGGTATATAGTGTAAATTTGCCGCAGCATTGTTAAATTTAACATTGTTTCCATTCAAGATGGACTTAGTAATTAAGTGAAAGAAGGATTAAACTGTTCGGCTTGATATCTCTTTGAAAAATTGGTTCAATCTATAATTTAGAGCCAAAGAATCTAAATTATGGATTGAACTTTGGAACTAAATCTACAATTTAGTTCCAAAGATATCCATAATCAAGAATATTCTTTTGGAATTGATGACTGGTATTGTTCGTAATTTGTTTTATGCATATGACACTTCAAGTAAATGACAGTTCAAAAATGAACCATAATATTTTCCGGTGTGTAAATTTGCCGCAACATTGTTACATTTAACATTGTTTCCATTCAAGATGGACTTAGTAATTAAGTGAAAGAAGGATTAAACTGTTCGGCTTGATATCTCTTTAAAAAATTGGTTCAATCTATAATTTAGAGCCAAAGAATCTAAATTATAGATTGAACTTTGGAACTAAATCTACAATTTAGTTCCAAAGATATCCATAATCAAGAATATTCTTTTGGAATTGAATACTGGTATTGTTCGTAATTTGTTTTATGCATATGACACTTCAAGTAAATGACAGTTCAAAAATGAACCATAATATTTTCCGGTGTGTAAATTTGCCGCAACATTGTTACATTTAACATTGCTTCCATTCAAGATGGACTGAGTAATTAAGTGTAAGAAGGATTAAACTATTTGACTTGACTTCTCTTTGAAAAATTGGTTCAATCTATAATTTAGAAACCATAATATCGCTCAAATTTGCTACAAACGCTCTTCCTTTTAGGTTGAATCATACATTGTTAAATTTAAAAGTGATTGCGCGATTTTATAGTATTGTGCAATCAAGTATACCAGGGGTTTCCAACTTACATGAGGCCGGGGGCAACAATTAAAAACACAAATCAAATGGCGGGCCGCAACTTTATCAAAATTTATGTAGGACTCTTAAATGTTTGAAGGAATATTAAATATTACGGTCAGATTTTTATCAAGTTGTACAAAAAAAAAAAAAGTATTGAATTGCAAATAAAAATAGAAGTAGATTTTTAAAAATATTTAATTGCATATTAAAAGATTCGGGCTACAATAACTTTAATGTGCACCTGTGTATTAAACAATTAATGGGCAACAGATATCTAATTGTTAAGACATAAAACTTTAAAATGGTTGGCATTAAAACTTGCATAGTAGCACACAAAATGTTCAATGAGAAAATTGAGGTTTGTCTGCTGCAACCACCAGAGAATAAAAATTTGAATTTTAAATTTAAAATTTGCAAAGGTTTGTGTAAATATTTTCGTCCAAAATGAGTGGTTTCAGAAAAGTTAAATCGGAGAATTTCTTCTGGAAAATTTCTGATACACACATGCTGAATTATATTAACGAAATACAAAAAAAATAAAATAAAAAAGAGCAACATGCACGATTATTTTTGTATTTGAATAAATATTTTCTTGGAAGCAAACCCTGAGAAAAAAAAATTTTGCACTGTTGGTATGTTAAATTTCACAGAAACGAAGAAATTAGATTTTTATTAACGAGAAAAGTATTTTAAACCCATATAGATTTTTTACGAAAACTGTCCGCAAAAAAATGACAACTAATATATTTCAGTTCGCGGGCCACAAAAAAAGGTTTCAAGGGCTGCCAGTTGGACATCACTGAAGTATACGAAGGATTAAACTGCATTATAATATAGTTCAACTCGGTTCATTGTTAAGGTTGTAAAAAATTTGCCAACAATTTGTGCGATATTATGGTTCTGTACAATCCAATATTTCTAACACTGCACTTATTGTATAAGAAACTTTCCATGATATTATAGTAACCTATTTAAAGTGATTTTTGAAGTATTTTTTTTTAAAAAAAACTACATAGAATATATTTCATTGAATACAAAAAAATATTTTAAAAATTATTTTTTACAGTTTGTAAAGCATTTTATTGAGAAAAAAATCATTTCAAAAATTTAGTTGGCTTAAAATACTTATGTAGCCTGAATAAAATAAAACTCATTATCGAATAATATAATTTAAAATAGCTTTTACATAGAACTTAGGGGAGGGATTCTGCTACTAATTAAAACTTTTATGAGGAATGATATTTCTATTTAATAAATACGCAGGCAAACTCTAACACGCTAATTTAAATAGCACGTTACTTTTACGTGCTATTTAAAATTGACGTGTTAAATTTTACCAGTTAATTAAAACCTTTGTGCGCGTAAACTGTAGGTATTTTTATGAGTCAACATTTTAACTACCATAATTATTTTTCATATTTACATATAGACCTTCAAAACTCAAAATTTTTTACAGGGTTAGAAAATATAATTCTGCACAAAATTTATCGCAAAATCCATACAAATAATTTGCAAAATTTTAACATACTTTTAACAAGACTCCAATGCTTATTAAAATTTTAGCCTAACCAAGTAAACCAAATTTTCAAAAAAAAAAAAAAAAGAGAGGAAAAATTCAAATGAACATGGACACAATTACTACGTGGAGCATATTTATAAATCGCACAAACTTTTTCAGTTTTTTTTTTTAAAGGATATTTGTTTATTAGAGATTTGTAGCTTCTCTGACGTTCTTTCGATTGATGTGAGAGGGATTCCAACCTTTAATAAGAATGAGAAGGGTAGTGGCACGGAAAGGGTGGTTAAAGAAAGCAACCTTTGAACCTTGGAATTATCCAGTCATTTAAAAAACTTTACAGTAAACAACTAGTTAGGTAATCATAATCATAGGTAATCATATTCTGAATGGTCTATAACTTATAACTCTCGAAAACCAGCTCAGTATGTTCAAAATTGACCTGATTTTTAAAAAAATCATAGCTTAAAATTAGCTTGAAACGGAAATAACGTCACGTGACTCAAAAAGAGGCGGGGATTACTTAGGACGTCAGAATTCACATCCTGGTTTAACGGAATAAGCCGAACCAAAACTTGTCATAGGGTGAAGTGATGTTCACAATGGAGTTTTATTTTAATCTTTTTTTTTTCATTTTCTTCTTTTGGTTGATAAAATTGTGTAAACTTTTTGATATAATCCAGGCAGAGAAGGATATTTGGTTTGAGAACTGATATGTTTTATTCAAAAATATCAATTTTGTCATTCTAAAGTGTTATAAGTAAACTGGTCTATACATAGAAATAAGAACTGTTTCGAAATTTTTCACCTACTTGTTTGATCCCAGGGATGTATTAAATACATATTTAGAATTTTAAGTTGCTAGTTAGTAACTAGAGATGTAAATAGTAATTCTTAACCCCTTTATTTATTTTTATTTATAATTTTTTTATTCTTAAAATCTTCTCCCCTGAAGAACAACAAAAAATAAATAATTATTCAATTGTAATAATTTTTCTTATGTGTAATAAACTGGACTCGAAAGCTGTATTTAAAAATTTATGCTATTAGCTAAAATATATTCACAAAATAAAATTAATACAAAATTTGCAACAAAAAAAAACAAAAAAAAACTATAAAAGCAAAATAGCAATTTCTTTTGCGGGTTCATACCAAAGAAAGTTTAAAGAATTTAAAGCGTAACGTAATTAAAATGCTACTTTTTCTTGAAGAATTAAAATGAAGCACGATTTTTAAATTTTCCTTTTTAAAGTTTAAATATTGTTAAAATTGCACATTTTGTTTCGAAATTTGTTGATTTAGTGACAATGAATAAATTATGAAAATTGTTTTTTAAAATTTCAAAAATGAAATAAAAAAATTTTGAAACAAGGTTTTTGAAATATTTTGTGGAATTGTTTTTTTTTTTTTTGTCAGATTCCTGAGAAAATTTCTGTAGGTGCTTTTGACGAAATAAATTATATTGATAAATGCAAAACAAAAAAATTTCCTAACTTGTACATTTTTTTAATAACTTTTGAAGTAAATAATTTTTTAATCAATGCTGGTTTATTTTTCCTAAGATACATTGAAGTATGAACTGTTTTAACAATTCCATACTGGTTCGATCGCAGGCAGAGGAGTTGGAAATGTATAGGATTTTTAATTAAAAAGTTTTTAAGGAAATAATTTTTCTAATTTTCTCCAAAAAAGATGTCTCTCTTATTTTTTTATTATTCACTTCTAAGATATTTTATTTCATTATTAGTATGCAATCAATTTTAAGCCCCTTCCATTTTTTTTTATTTTAATTCTCTTTAACTTTTTCCTCCCCCAACCTACACGAAAATAAAAAGAATTATTTTTAACTCTAAAATTTCGATTTCAATAAAGTAAAAAGCAAAAGAACATATATTTTAGATGGGAAGTTAAAGCAAAACGTAAGGTTGCTTAATAATATATATACATATATATACAGTTCCTGGCCAAATTATTAAACGCACTATAAGATTCTATCTAAAATCTCAATTATCAGATGATACTATACAGCTTTATTGCTCTTACCCGATTGAAACCGGTTTGCACTTGTATGCACGTTCGTGCATCAATTGGTTAAAGTAGACGATATATTATATAAATATAGAATATTTATTATATCAGTTATTATATTAGTATATTATAATAATTAGACCAAATTATTAGACGCACTGTAGTTTCTTTATAATTACATGTTTGCACGAGTTTATATGCAATACTTTTATATTTAAACATACGTGTAATGGATTTTCAGGAGATTTTTTATATACTTCCTATTTGTATTTATTTTTAACGTATTGCATTACAATGTTAACCCATTGTTACACGAAAATAAGCGAGTGTAAACTGGTTTCAGCCGCATAAGAACAATAATGCTGAATAGTATCACTTGATAATTAAGATTTTGCATAGAATCTTATAGTGCGTCTAATAATTCGGCCAGGGACATTTTAATTCAGCGTAATGAATTATTTTTTCAGAGAAGCTTCATCAGAAGCAAAACGATCTCATAAAATTAAAATATTACAAAAATACTGCATAATAGTCTTTGTAACAAAATAGTAAAGTTTAAGACAGTTCACGATTATTATTTTTTTCTTTTTGGTCCTCATACTTGATGGCTTTGTATCAGTTCTGTCATTTTTCGCCTTTTGATACCTTAAAAATATATTGCATGGTGCGTTAAATATTAAGGTATTGCATCGTGGTATAAAACAATACTTGTTGTAAGTGCTAGGAGCTATTTTTGAGAATTTTTATCAAAGTTTTACTATTATGTACGGCACGCGCTTTCACTGTTTCGCAAGATTATGGGAGTCGTATTGGTCCTATATTCTGATGTTATCGGTCAAGATGAAAGCTAGCCGCTTTTCAGGGGGCGTGGCTAATCGCGTGATTTTAAATATTAATTACAAAATAACTTAAAAACTCACTGAACTGGAATTGATGCCTATCGTCATGAAATGGCAAGAAGTTCTGCTTTAAAAAATTAAAAAATACCACGCAGGTTCCTCATTGCATGTCTGAATATCTTTCGAATTGTTTATCGACTGCAACACACATTCCATTACTTTTCAATTCCTTCGATATCTTATTTAATGCCTGCTCCCGATGATAGTGATGAAAATGAAAAAGAGCAAAAAAATATAGGAGGGCATACCCTCAATTGACCAAGAATTTCAGAACATAAAACTCTGAAACAATATTTATTTGCGAATGAAAACCAAAAAGTAAATTTGTAAATTTGCAAACAATAGTAAATATTGTCAGTGATAGTACTGAAATTGTATCTTTAAAAAAAAGTAAAGATTATATATTTTTTCTAACAGTTTATCTCGTAAGTGTCAGTTTTTTATGAAAAATTTACTTCGTATTTTTTTTTACCTTGATCTTAAATTTTACCGCTTTGTGCTCTTTTTTACGCTTGTCAGACAAAAAATGTAAAATAAAGGTTTCACTTTATATATATATATATATATATATATATATATATATATATATATATATATATATATATATATATATATATATATATATATATATATATATATATATATATATATATATATATATATATATATATATATATATATATATATATATATTCATATATATATATTTGTATATATTTATATTTATATATAAATATATATTCATATATATATATTTGTATATATTTATATTTATATATAAATATATATTCATATATACATATTTATATATTTATATTTGTATATATTTATATTTATATATAAATATATATTCATATATACATATTTATATATTTATATTTGTATATATTTATATTTATATATATATATATATATATATTCATATTTCTCAGGAAAGACTTAGAGAAATACTTAAAGTCTTTAGAAGTGCTTGGGTCATGTGGCTTCTCATACATATCAATAAAGTTAAAAGTTTTTAGAGGTTTGAGAGCCGGCTATAAATTACAGACGAAAAATAATCAACCTTTATATATGTTCATATAGAGAGTTTTATTTAAAAAACTAATCTTTGTTTTCTTACAGCTGCTACAATATGAAATAAAATTAAACGAAGTTTTCAGGGTAATTTTTTATTAAAAATAAAAAATTTCTTTTTTAAATTTGAAAAAAAAAATTGTTAAAAATTGCACAAGAGATGAGTATTTAAGGTAATCCTTTCATAGTGCGCATGCGCCGAAAATATTTTTTAAAAAAAATTTTCATAATTAGTTTAGAATCGTATTTGGTACCTTATGAAAAAAGTCCAATTTGATTAGCTTGAACATGTAAAATATGTCTAGCAAATTTTCATGTAGCTTTTGTACTTTTTTTATGAAAGTTCTAAATGATAAGGGATTTTCCACCAATTTATAATATAAAACAAAATCTAATAGCAAATGATAATACCATAAAATGATAGTCCGGGCAAAAAGATGTGATGATAATGGGAGACAAAATATGCGAAGTAAAACGTAATTCAATAGGTTGTAGTCCCATATAATGCCGATGTCATTTCCAATAAATCTTTTTTTATAGTACAAACTTAAATTTGTGGAAAATCCCTTACCTTAAAGCTTTCTTTCCAAATTAACAAACACTACTTAGAAAACATTTTAAATTTTCAAGATATTCGAATCGGACGTTTTTTAGAAGCTACTAAATACAATTTAAAACAAATTTATGAAGAAAAAAATTTTTTTTAATGTCTTCAGTGCAAGAGCAGTATAAAAGGATTACTTTAAAAACTCATATCTTGCGCAGTTTTTTACGAACTTTTTTTATATGATATTTTTGTTATTAATTATAAATTACTCTAAACATTTTTTTGCATTTTATTGAATATTTCAACAGTTACAGTAAAAAACGTAAGTAAAAAAAATTTTTAGTTTTTTATAAAAATGTCCATATTTTCATGAATATTTAAGTGAAGCTTACGAAATTGCGTGAATTTATTGCATATAATAACCAACGTAATTGACATAAGTTGCATTTGTATCGCTATATTGCTTGGCATAGGGTGTTCAAAAACATTATTTTTCGTTCGCAATTTATTGATGGTCCCTCAAACCTCGAAAAGCTTTTTAAATTTATTGACACGGATGAGAAATCGCATGTCTTAAGCACTTCTAAAGTTTTAATGGTTTTCAAAGTACGTCTTAAGAAATATTAAAAAAATGAATTTGTATACGGGTGTTTCCATTATTTTGTACAACCCTTGTATACATAAACTTCCGTTACGGACAGCAGCTCAATTTTGTCCCATTCATTGCACAATGATTTTTTATTTTCATTTTTTATGAATGTCAATGTCTTATGAGGTTTAACACACACACTTACCTCGAAGATTGACCAAAAGAAAAAAAATATCTTAGTGAATCATATAACTATTCTGGAGTTGTAATAAAGTAAGTAAAATGTTCCTAGAACCATTTTGGACTTGAGAGCTTGCGCTGAAACATAATCGTGTTGGAATTTTCATTTTAGGTTTCCAAATAACTTTTATGCCCAGTGAAGCGGCTTAAGTAAATTTGTTATATGCTGCATTAAAAATATTTGGTTTCTGTCCAATTTTTTCCAGTAGTTTGATGTCATACGTTTATAATACTTATTTCAATTAAGTTTCTAATTTCATTTGAATAAGTGGAACAAATAATTTAAGTTAAGTTGATTTCGCTTATTAGCATTGGTTGTTTCTAAGTTAAAACAATTTTTATTCGTAGAACATTTTAGTTTGTTAAGCTTAAGATTATTTTTCAGAGAGAAAAAAATAGGAAAATTTGGTATTTACACTTTTTTAAAAATATGAGTTAAAAGTCTACGCAATTCTCAAACAATTTACTGCGAAACAATTTGTTATTAAATCATCTTACTATTCATTGTTTTATTGAAAAATCAACTCTAAGGCAAGTAAGATATATAATATTTTTAAACAAATACTTTCATCAAAAGCTTCACTTTTATCTTTCCCAATTTTGTATTTTTCTTTTATTATCTTACTATTGCTTCTGAACAACTTAAGTTTGATAGCTTAATTATTTTGTATCTTGAGAAGTTTTTATTTTTAACAATTATAACAACGCAGATTTTTTTAATACGCTTTTCATTTTCTTATTCATTTCACGCACAGCAGCATAAACAAAGTTTATTTTTTTAAGATCTTATATATATATATATATATATATATATATATATATATATATATATATAGATAGATAGATATATTTGAATAGGAAAATCATTAGAATTTTGTTTTCGTTAATAATTAAATTTGCATATTTTAAAAAAAAATGACTTTTTTTTTATTTTGATGAATTAAATGCAATGTTAATTTTTAGAGAAAAAAAAATTTAATAAATTATTATTATGTATTTAAGACTATTTCATATGTCATTTTCATATTCGTATCTCAATTATATTTGAAAATACTGCATTCTTTCTATTATGCTTTTAAACTTTTCTCCATAAGCAATACTTTGTCTAGCACGAAAAGTTTCCATGGTTTTACATCTAATAGCAACATATTTCTTTACATGAAACTAAAATAAACATATTTTTTTCTACATATTAACATTTTTCTTACATTTTGTATTTTTTTCTACACATTAATTAGTTACAGCGTCTATAAGCACGCATGCATTTAATGACACCTTTTATTAATATCATTATTGATAAGAATTGAGATGCTACATCAGTGATAAGCAAAATAAGATAAAATTGATAAGATTGAGATAAGAGTAAGAGCGATATTAAGTGGTATTCCATTCTGTTAATCAATAACCTGTTTTCTTCATAAAACACTACCTGAATATTAAAAGTTCTGGTTATTACTGTATGCATAGCAGGCTTAGTTAGTTATATTTACATGAACAATGAATTAGATCGCTTCTAAGTCATGATCTGTCAATTATTTCAATTACATCACTTTCTTACTCTCATATTGTTTACCAGGAAGTTTTCAGTGTATGATAACTACTTTAGAAGTTTTAAATTAATCCCTTAGAGGAATAGTTTTTTAAGTTTTATTTAATTGTTTTAATTACATGTAGCCTTATCGTTTTTATCTTTACAGATGAATGAAAAATAGAGGCGAGGAGAATTTTTTTGTTTAGCAATCTTGTTTTCATTTCTCATTTCCATTTTTCTGTAGCGGAAAAATTATAAGGCTACTAGTAATTTTACACACACAAAATCTGCAGAAAATATCACAAGCGAAATTGAATTTAGTGGAATTAATTATTCAATTTATTTTAGTTTTAAGCTTATTAATTATTTTAAAAAAAATTGAAAAATGTAGAATTGATTTTTTTTTAACAAGCACATGACCAAGAGTTATGAGCAAGAAAGATCTCTAAAATCCGTGATCATTTTCATAATATATATATACAGTCAAATCCCGCTATAGTGAACAGTCACGGGATCGAAATTTAGCTTCACTATAACCAGGACTTCACTATATCCGTACTGCAAACAATTTTAACTACTTTTTCCGAACTGCTCCCTTTTATTACACATTATTTAAATAAATTACCAATAAAAAAATACAAAAATGATTATAAACAATATGTAGTATCAAAAAATGTGTTAACTTTTATTTTTTGTTACTCTTCGTCTTGCGTACAAATTAAGAGAAATTTCTTTTGCGTAAAAATTAAGAAAAAAATCAGTCGAAAGCAGAAAAAAGTTCATAATATCCAATTTTCTCTCTTCTTTTGGTTCATTATATCCACAAAAAATAATATGTGTGCATAGTAAGGTACGGGAGTGAACATTTCGTCAATTATAGCGGGGTTTAAGTGTGTGTATGTATGTATATATATATATATATATATATATATATATATATATATATATATATATATATATATATATATATATATATATATATATATATATATATATATATATATATATATATATATATATATATATATATATACATGGGGGGACAAAATAATGGATACCCTTATATACTAATACATTTTTTTCATATTTTTCAAGAAATACTTAATCATTTTTTAACTTCAGAAGTGTTTATATTAAGCAATTTCTCACACTTATCAACGAAGTTTAAAGCTTTTAGAGGCTTGAAGGACCAACAATAAATTACAAACGGAAAATAGTGTTTCTGTCAAAAAATATAGCAATACATTTAGATAGATTGTAGCAATTTCCCTACATCAAAAACTGTAGCAATACATTTTTAACTTGCAACAATTATTTTGGTTTTTATATACAACGATTGCACAAAATTTCGTAAGCCTGACTTAAGTATTATGAAAGATATGGACATGATATAATGCGCAAAAGTGTACCGGCAGTTTCATTTAGCCTTAAAAAAAATCAATGTAGGGCCACTCACTTACCTTGATTAATCCGATTATTAACAGCAATCAATAGCCACTTTCTGTATAACTGAGGTTAAGGTGAGTGAAACGAAGACACACTAAAACAGTTAGGGATTTCTTTAGGGAAATCAAAATTTTAAATTAGGGATAAACTGCCCGACGCTCAACAGTAACTAATAATTATAATATTAATATTATATTGAGGGAGAGACTATATTTTATTTATAGCTTATTTCTGGTGTTTATACCATACAAAAATTTCCTAAATTATTAATTTTAGATGTTCAAATAAAGAGTGTGGGAGGGGGGAGATAACCCATAATGCTTAGAACCGTTCAAATTTACAGTGGGTTCAAAAAATATTAGGGCTCTGATAATTTCTCAACCAATCAATGCATTGTAACAAATTTTGGAATGTGTTGAACTTTAATATCGTGCAAATTTACTACAACCTTAATATGACACCAAGTTGGAGCATATAAATTAATTGTTCTCGCATTTGATTATACAATGGTATGGTGCAACTTTTACAAAAACGTGGTACAGGTTAACACCTTATGAATGTTGTACAAATTTGATCTATGATATGATACAAAGAACCAATTTTATTTATTTGTCAAAGGAAAAACTTGATTAGCTTCAAAAATTAGAGTGGAAAATGTAGACATGTTTTAAGCACTCAAAATAGCTCGCGTTGCTGACTGAAAAAATTTAAAAATAATAACGGTTAAAATCGAAACATCTAATAAAAAAACTGCGGTAGCCTTGTGAAGAAACGGTGACCAAAGGAATACATTTCCATTTGGAATGGTGGATTGTTGCGGAACAGATATACTCGTTTATATCAACCGATTTTATTGTTTTATTATAAAATTAGTTTAAATGAATAATGATAAACGATTTTTCGGAGAATATATATAAACCAATTCCCTCCTCTATTGTTTCGTTTAGAAATTAATCAGAGTTCTTAGATCCAAAACATGGTAAAACTACTCCGTTAATTTCCTGCAGTTATAACTATTTATATACCTGTCAAGTAATCTTTCATAATTTTTTAAAGAAAGCGTACCTTTAGAAGATAACCTCCTTACTTAAAACAGCTACTTAAACTAGCTTTCTTAAAACAGCTAAGACTGTGACTGTATGTATCAGAAGTTTACAGTTATCAATCAAACCGAGAGGATATTTCAAAGAAATCGCATATCGCCCTCAAGTAGCCTTAAACTAAAAGTTACATCAAATGAGAGAAAATATAATAGCAGAAAATCAATCAGTCATGAGAATTATCTATCAAATTAAATCAATGTGCTAGAATTACTAGCCAGAGGGAATTATTTTTCATCTGCCAGAAGTGCATAGGTTCATTATAGGTCTGATAATCATGGCTATCATTTTTAAATACTTATTGACCAGATTTTTGGTTTTTGTTTGTATTTAACTTTACTATTAGCTTTTTGAAAGCAGTTGAGTTAGTGTTCTCTTTTTCAACTTAAAAATTTATTCATTATGCAAATAAGTATGAAGCAGTGATGGATTTTCAGGGATTTATTTTTCCTTGGAGTGTAGTGACAAAGAATGTTTTGGAAGGAAAGAAACTCTGTAGCGAAAGGTGGTAGGAAAACGAATTATCTGTGAAATAACTTTAATATTTTGAAATCTATTAAACATCGTCGAGATTTTTTCATTTAAATGAAAAAATTTTAAAATTAATTCACTACTTTTGAAAAGCTTTATGATAACGAAGCGTTGATATAACTTTTATTATCACTTTTTATTTTGCACAAAACTGTTCTTCATATTAAAGCATCAGAATTAGCGTAAAAGGCTAAACATGTTCATAAATGCAATCACACAGCTGTTATGAAAATAGCATATTATTCGCTCAAATAATGCAATAACTTTTCAAATTGGAATGTGGTAATTATCACAAAACTTTTCATCGCATTGTTATCTTGCACTATTTTCAGTATAGAAGGCACTGGATAAACATAGCCTAAAAGTAATGAAAAACAGTTGTGGAAAATAGCTTATTATTTGCGACAAGCGTTATGACGAAAGAGCCTTGGAACCTTAATTAGTTTCAGCAAAATATTTGTAATGAAGAAAGGTTAAAAATTCTCTAAACTTGGCATTTTTGTTTAAACAAGAAACTGTCCATTTAACTTTAAGTAAAAATCTGCTACCTTATTTGGGTTGGTTATCCTCATCTTACAATAAAGTGTTTAAAAATTCAGAGATTCACTCAGGGACAGTTAAATTAAACATTATTTTGTGAGTTCAAACAATGAATTGACAAAATAACTTTTCAAACATTAATTTTTTTTTATAGATCAAGTATTAAACCACACCTAAATTACAAAGGTGTGGTGTAACTACCACTATAAAAATTAAGTACCAATTCACTAATATATAAGACATTGTAACTTGATTCTATCAAGAGGTACCTTTTGATAGATGAAGGTTGGCAACGACGATATGCCCTCAATGGTGACCTGCGGAAGTGATATTATTTCACCAACATCGATGGATAGTTCACATAATACAGTTGATTTGCTTTAAATATAGCTCTAAAAAAAAATAATAATAATAATCAGGTGAAGTAAAAAAAGTCTCCCGTCTAATAAACAAAAAAAAATGAAGAAAAAAAATAATAATGAGCAAAATGATATAAATAAAAACAAAAATGAAGAAAAATTATTATGAGAAAAAAATATATATGAATAAAAAAGAAACAGCATATATCAACTAGTGGTATTTGCTCATTGAATTCTATCACAGATAAAATTCTGGAAGGGGAGTAATGTGGTGTAACTACCACTATAAAAATTAAATACCAATTCACTAGTATATAAGACATGTTAACTTCATTTTACCAGGAGGTAAATTTCTGTATAATCTAACGGTTTTGATATCATACGGGCATCATAGTCCGTATACGGATATTATTCCGCATATAACCATAAGCGCTATTCTATTAGTAACGCCCTCATGTGGCCAGCAGTGTAATGTGGCCAGCAGTGCAATGAGTAAATATGAAAAATAAAAACTATTGTACTCCACGGCAAGGGTGTCGGCAGAATAATATAAAAGGGGGTGCAACCCTTTAACAAACTACCCCCCCCCCAAAAAAAATTTGAAATATTCTGTTATTACATTTTGTTTCGTTTATTACATATACTTTCATCTGTTAATTTTTTTCAAGATACATTTCTTCATAGTTTACAAGATATTTAAAAAAAAGTACGAATTTTTTGTACTTGCAAGTTTTGCCACGAGAAACTGTACTGATGGCGCTGGCATAGCTACTGACTTTGAAACACAAATACAGTCAAACCCCGCTATAGTGAATACGGTTTATAGTGAACTCCCGGATATAGTGAACGAAATGCTCGGTCCCGTGCCTTGCTATACACGCACAATGTTATTTTTAGTGGATATAGTGAACCAAAAAAGTGAGGAAGTTGGATATAATGAACTTTTTTCTGTCTTCGACTGATTTCCCCCCATCTCCATTTTCTTTGTAATAATTTTGAAATTTCTACTTTAAAATAAATACATATACCGATTTTTAAAACCATCTATAGAAACTACTTTTATGTGCTCGAATCTCAGGTTAGACAGGTTTAAAAAGCGGAATAACAGAAATTCAGGAAAAATTATCTGAGAGTCGGGAAGTGCTTCCATATTTGATGTTGAGGATTGATCATCAGCCAAAGATTAATAATTTTTATTTGTAAGCAGGACGAAGAGTGATGAAAAATAACACATTTTTTGCTACTACATAATATTTTTCAGTCATTTATTTGAATGTAATGTAATAAAAGGGAGGAGTTTGGGAACCATTAGTGAAATTGCCTGCGTAACGGATATAGTGAACTCCCGGTTATAGTGAACTGAAATTTTGGTCCCTTGAAGGCTCACTATAGCTGGGTTTGACTGTAACTACAAACAGTAATTTCGTATACTAACGTGTTTGTGCACGCTTAACATTGGTATTTATTGTGTTGATGAAGTTTTACAGTTGTGAGAAGTCAGTTTGCGTTAAACACCTTTGTTAAACTAAATAAATAATGGAAAATATAATATTATTTATATTTTATAAAATGAAATTCAAATATGTAGCTTAGATATCTGCCAAGTTTGCGCATGCTCAGTGTGCATAAGAAAAGAATCAAAGATGACTCAGAATTCGTTGAAAAAGTTATAAACAGATTTGGACAGCAAACAAGACGATTACAATTCTTGTTTGATTAAAAAAAAATTTTATTGTCATGTATCAATAATAAACTAATTATTTGTTTTTGAATAAAAATATTTTTGATAAAAAAATTTTATAACAAAATTGTTTTTCTGTATCTCTTTAATTGTTTTCAAAAAAAAAAACTAGGGGGGTGCAAGTGCACCCTCTTGCATTTTTAAATCTGATAAAGAATTTCTTCAAATTGTATTTTAGATTAAAGGAAGAAAAAAAATTGAGCAAGAAAAATCTATAATTGAACAGGGAAATTCTAAAATTGAGCAAGATAAATTAGAATGTAAGAAAATGAAGCTAAACCAGCTTAATAGAGAGTTAACTAACGCTAGATATAAATTACCCTAGAAGAGGTTTAAATAAAAAAAAACAGATATTTTGATACTTTTAGCATTGAAAATTTAATTTAAAGTGTGAAAACTCTTACTATTCTTTCAGAAGCGTTTAATTTGTTCTCTTTTAAAACTAAAACTGTGAAGCCGAGATTTTGTTAAACATATTGAGGGAAAAGTAGAAAATTTAATGATTTGCGTTAAAGAGGAAGAGTTTGGAAATTATGAAAAAATGAATAAGTTAGTGTTGAAACAATTTCTCACAGGCCGGGATAGCCTGATCGGTAAGGCGCTGGGCCCATGTCCAAGAGTTCGTGGGTTCGAACCCCGCCGGCCGAAGATTCCCCGTGTAGCAAATGGTGACTGATGCACGTTAAATCTGTCGAGTCGCAAAGTCCTCCATGTTCCCATAACAAATCAATACCTCTGGGGGTACTGGATTGGAGTTCGATCGTTCTCTGATTCAGGTCAAAATTGCGAACTGTGGATGAATGAATGGATGTGTGAATGGGTCCGCCCTATAAAACGGGCTGTGACATGTGTTTGGCTGAAGACGAATTCTTGGCCATAGGATGGCGCCACTGAAAAACAAGAAACGCGCACTCTGCTTTAAATTTGCTCGGTTTCACCAAGCAGGCTTGCCCGTGTGGCAAGTGGCATTAGAAGCAACAACAACAATTTCTCCCCTCAGGAGAGTCTGAATAAATTCCGTAAAGCTTAAAAATTAGCGATTGAAAACTATGTTCCATTTGCATCTACCCTTAATGATTGCATTTACTGTTAGAAACGTTAATGAAATTTTGTAAATTGAGAAACGTTAATCAGAGTTAGTAAATTGGGAAACGTTAATGAAAGTGATGAGTTATGTCATTTAATTGTAGCTGGATCAGACATTTAATTCCTTTGATCAAAATGAGCTACATTAGTATTAAACAGGGAGTATTAACACCAGTATTAGCATTAACACCAAAATTTAGGTAACGAATTGAACTTGTTTATATCATCAAAAATTTCGAATAAAAATTTCACAAGTCCGGGTTTTAGGCAAAATAAATTCATTAAAAACACATTCGAGAAAAAAAGTTCACAAAAATTTTGCGAGTGCCATTTTATCTGACGTTAGTGAACCTAAACGTCCTTTTTGTTTTGAAAACTACAAAATTTCTTTTCGTACTAAGTTTAAATAACTTTCAGTCGACGAGTAAATTGAGGTGGTTAAAAAAACAGAGCTTATGTTTTATGTGCTTAAAAAAGAAAATTGTTTGATTTCGAGATGAGATGTGAGGCAAACACTATTATTTTCAGAGATCAAAAATTAATTACCAAAATGAAAGTAATCGAATAACTCCGCAAGATTCAGGGTCATCGCTCACCGAGAATGCTAGAGCATTTAATACCTTCAATTTCCGGCCCCCCCTGTCTCCACCACATCATTGGCGCCTGTGGTTTCTGAAAAGGCTAATTCGCTTTTCGCTATTTTCTTTCGCCAAGTGAAAAAAATAAAACACTTTTTTTTTAGTACTGTTAAATGTTTTATTCGAGATACGTTTGGCTTAAGGCGAGAAATGATATGCTTACTTGGTGTTGAATCGATGCGATGACGCATCTTTTAAGCAGGCAATGTGCTGATAAATTGCGGTTAAGAAAACAAAAAGTAAATGTGTGTGTGTGTTTACCACGTGATTTTAGCCACGTTTAAAGCCACGTGTTTTTAGCCAAGTGATTGTTCTATGTGTGTTGAAAATTGTGTGAACGCGGAAATATCGAATTCAAGTAATTTTCATAAAAGATTAAATTTGTTAATTGCAGAGAGAATTACCAATTTATCTCCAGTTAAATTTATAAATGTAGAAGGGCAAATTCCTGATAATAAAAATTTAACAGATACTTTTTATATTCCAGATCCCATTGGTTGCTTATTTGAAGCGGAAATTTTTTATAAATTATTAAGTAACGGGCAAATTTACTCTCAAAATTCTAATCTTATTTTCCAAAATACGGTGTTTGGTTTTGTGGCTTCAGGAAGTAGTATAGAGCGGCTTGGAGGAGAACTCCTCCTGGCTGAACGTCTGGGGCTGTCTGCTGCTATGGTTACAAGCGAGAGCACACTTGTAATGGGGGTGAAATGGAGGAAAGAAGGTGTCGATTGGTTTATTCACGACGACCTACTCTAAGATTACGACAAAACTATTCACCCCACACCCCTATTCGGAGTGACCCTTCCTCGTTACCATAGTACCCGCCATAACGCGAGACGGGTGTCTGGAGGAGTTCTCCTGAAGGCCGCACTATAGTCTTACAAATGGTAGGTAAGTAGGTACTTTATTTACGTCGAACTAGAGCTGCACAATGGGCTATTGGCGACGGTCTGGGAAACATCCCTGAGAATGATCCGAAGACATTCCATCGCAATCTTGACCCTCTACAGTGAGGATGCCCCCCCCCCTGCTTTGGTAGCCCGACGACCTCCGTGCGAAGTCGAGCACTTTACTGTAGAACAATTTAACAAGGACCAATACCACGCTCCCTCTGTCCCTACGGTAAATTAATATGAATTGAAAGATGCATCCAAGGATACAGTGGGATTCGTACCAGCTACCTGTACCCTTCCATTTTAGAATGATAGGACAGCCCTAATGCATAACAGTAAAAGCTACTGATTTAGTTCAGACATGTCCAGGCATTAACAAATAAACATTTTGGTTTTCTAAATGTTGGTATATATCAACCTATAGCTTACGTAAAAAAAATTAACCGAAGAGAGACAAAGTTATCCAGTGTTTACTAAATAAAATAGAAGTTATCAAGCTTAACATTTTTGCGTCATTTCACAATCTACACTAGGACTATTAAAATTACTGACTTTTGGTTCAGATTACTACTGAACAGCATGGTAATTAAAGCCCAGGGATCTATCCAGACATTTTGTGAAAGGTTCTGTTTTTGTAAAATTGTGAAAAAACTACTCATAATTTGAGAATATAAAATAAGCGTTAAGTCACATTCTTACAGCCTGGGTCTTGCTTTTGTGAATTTGTGCAAATAGGGTCCTGATATTGCAAAAATTGCTGAAAAACTTTTCAAGAAGTTTTTAAATTGTAAATAGATACAAGATTCTGCTCAACAATTGCTGCTACTAAATTAGAGATGCAACATACAAATATTTGGTATTTAACCTATACTGCTCAACACAGAATATTCATTTTGGACGAATAATAGAAACAAAATCACTCACATTTTCAAAAATGTCAATTGACATATTTTAAATAACACAACTTAGTTATGTATAACTTTTAATGTGTTACGCATTATGTAAATTTAAACAATTCCTAAATTTATAATATTTTATTTAAAAAATTGCCCGAAATTAATTTTTATTTACATAATATTCTATTAATGAATTTTATGAATAAATATAAATTGATCAATTATTTATTTTTAAAAAAATATAATTTAATATGAATACGTTCGATTTGGGAAACGATCGAACGTCTTTCGTTCATTTCGAACCGTCCTTCTCCCCCCCCCCAGGGAAGGGTTTAGTCGATTAACAAAAAAAAATAATAAAGAAAAACAAATTTGTGAAGGGTCCGATTAAAAGATAAATTATTTTGTGAAGGGTCCGTTTTTATGAAAAGATATTTTGTGAAGGGTCCATTAACGGACCCAAATTTCTTCTAAACAGACCCCTGAAACCATATCTTATTGTTAATTTTATCAAAGAGTCATAAGCAAAGCACGTCTGTAAAAATTACCGTTCTTTTTGGCGTTCCCATATAGCCAGAAATACGGTAAATTTTTCCATATTCTGATAGTTTTTACCACACATTTTTATTCTGAGTGAATTTTTTCGAAGGATTGATGTACCAGGTACCCGACAGCGATTTTCTAATCCTTCAACCCGCTCTTCTGTTTGGCATTTTCTTAAATAAAAATAAACTTTATTCCTGTGTTTTTTTAGTTCAGGTGACCAACAAATTTTGAAAGAAATAAACATACTGCATTGTAATTGCGACCAACTACAGCCAGGAGGAAAATCTCCAAAAAGCGAGTGAGTCGTTACAGTTAAAGGCCACTGGATTGTAAACTAGCTACCCTACCTACCTTGTCATATTTTCATTACCCGGTTATTACCTGGACCCGACAATAACAATTTCTCTCGCCCGGTTTTTATCATTCGATCCAATAATATTTGATTAAAAGATAAATATGGTGAAACGTTAACATTATTTCTAATACTTTTTATCATAATTTTTTTTCTTAATGGCGGGCACTTGGGGTTTGTCCCATTGGCCACAGAAATGCCAGAACTGCTACTCTCTTCTCGTTACCCAGTGGGCACCTGTGGCGAAGCCACGGCGGTGGAGCAGCGTCGCCCACGTCACACAACCGCAAACCCGTTTATAGGGCGGGTCACATTCACATACAAAGAGGAAAGGACATAGAGAGAAAGAAACATCCATGCCCTGAGCAGGATTCGAACCCGCGGCCAATGGCTCCGCAGTCAGACACGCTAATCACTCGGCCACCTGGTCGTCCTTTTATTATAATTAAAATACGTATTTTGCTTCTGCTAAGTTAGAACAATAGTTCCCAATCTAGGGGGTGATTCCCCTAAGTGGTTGAATTCTTCCCTCAATGGAGATATTAGGGGTTGATTTCAAAAGAAAATAGAAAAGAACAACAATAAAAGACCAGCAACAGTTATAATATAGTATACGATGTATAGTATAGTTATATGTATAGTATACGAACACCATTCGTGGAAAATTCGTCACAACCGCGCTATTTATTTTAGTTGTAGAAAAAAAGAAAAAACTATCAAAATTACCTTAGCCTGACGCTTAGGCCTTTCTAATAGAGATTGATATGAGAATTTCTTTTGATGATTCGCACAGTCGCACTTTTCTGTTTTTGACTTTCAGGCATGCTGGTTGAGTGTCTTCTGCTTTTTTTTTTCGATTTAATTAAAAAATAAAACCCGCCTTTTGGAAGAAAGTTCATCGTTTTCAAATTTCCGAGAAAGGAAAATGATTCGTTTTCATGAATTATGAACCAAATTAACAAAATTATGATGGGAAAAAAATTGAAACCAATATATGTATATTACTCTCATTCTGAATTTGCTTTAGCAAATGTGTAAATACAATAATACGTTTTTATTATTTCGGCGTGTTTAGCAATTTATTGAAGTATAGTAGACAACAGTTGCAAACAAAACATGAATATTTTCTTACAAATAACACATTAATTATTATAATGTTATTATTATAATTTAAGCATTATTAAAGCATTATTTGCGGGTAAAGAAGAACGCATGTTAAAGTCTAAAATATTGATTTATCAAAATTTAATTAATAAATTGATGAGAGAAGGTTTCTTAAAGCCTTTTCATATCACTCAACAAAAAACCCACTCGGAAACATTTTATTCAGTATAAGTTGATTTACTTTTTATATTGAAAATTATCATGTACGAATAATATCGGAAAATAAATTTTTACTAGAAAGCGTCTTTCTTGAAAGCGAAGGAATCTGCTGTTGTTGTTGTTGTAGCTCATTTCCGTCGCACTAGAGCTGCACAATGGGCTATTGGCGACGGTCTGGGAAGTATCCCTGAGGATGATCCGAAGACATGCCATCACAATTTTGATCCTCTGCAGAGAGGATGGCACCCCCGCTTTGGTAGCCCGTCGACCTGCACGCGAAGTCAAGCACTTCACGGTAGAACAGTTTAACGAAGACCAATACCGCAAACCCTCGGTCCCTACGCAGACCGATCCAAGTTGTCGCCCACCCGCACACTGACCGTAGCCAGTTATGCTTGACTTCGGTGATTTGATGGTAACCTTGTCTTAATGATCAGTCCACTGCGGGACCGAAGGAATCTGCGGAAGATCAAAATTGTAGTGGCATGTCTTCGGATCATCCTCCGGAATGTTAGCCATACTGTCGCCAATAGCCTATTGTGCAGCTCTAGTGCGACGTAAATAAAATTCCTACATTTATTGGGTTATTAAAAATCAAAATCCCGATAGTTAAAACATTTTTTATTCAATATATTGTCACTTTATTAAAATACCCAACGTTTAACAGAAGCTACTTTAATGAATAAAATATTAATCAAATAAAAAAAGCATACTAATTTACAGAAGTCTCTAGTTCTAGCTAGAAGTTCATAGAAAAGTTAATCATACCGTACAGTGACCCCAAATTTCTTTTTAAAAAAATCTAAAGGGGTAAAAAAGTTAAAGGGATGAAAAAAATCTAAAGGGGTAAAAAAGTTAAAGGGATAAAAAAAAAATCTAAAGGGGTAAAAAAGTTAAAGGGATAAAAAAAATCTAAAGGGGTAAAAAGTTAAAGGGATAAAAAAAATCTAAAGGGGTAAAAAAGTTAAAGGGATAAAAAAAAATCTAAAGGGGTAAAAAAAATCTTAAGATTTTTTTAGAAACTTTTTTTTTAAAAAAATTTTAAACTAATGAATTTAAAAATATAAATATTTGTTTTTATGTATGTGGGCAATAAATTTTAATCGAACTAAATCTAATCAAATATTTGTTCGATAAAAATTATACGTTTTGCTCCCGGTCGCGTTATAATTCCAATTTTAACGGGTTCCGGAATCGGTAGAGTAAAATTTTTAACTTTCACCGCGTACCGGATGACCGGACCATACAAAATATTATGACCGGATACCTCTCGAATTTAGATTTCTGACCCTCAAAACATACTGGTAGCCGCAATTTGGGAAAGATGGTCCCAATAGTTAAGGCGATCAAAAGTTTTGACCCCTAAATGCTAATTTTACTTATTGCGTATTTCGCCATATTTCGAAAACGCTTTCAAAAAATGGAACAATTTTTACACACAATAATAAAATTCGTTACGTAAAGATAATACCAAGTAAAAAATATTTTATACTAATTGTTTTTTATTATTTTATTTGACAATAGTCGAAACAATTTTGAATTTAAAGGTGGCAAATTTTTCCGCCATTTTAAAGAATGTGATTTTATATGACAAAATTGGAAAGCAATCGACCGATTAGTTTCAAATTTTAAAACAGTCATATGTTTAAATTCGATTCCTCAGGAACTATTCGACCGATTTATTTCCAGTCTTCAGTGTAAAATTTAATTCTCTTAATTGATACAAAGAATTTCATTAATCGATTTAACTCAAAATAATTACTTCTTAGAATTAGTTTTATGAAATTAATTATTAAAAAAAATCTCCCTTTAAGACTGTAATTTTCTGCTGAGGTAATTTTAAGTATTTTCAAGTTTTAATTATTTTTGATATAAATTAAAATAGAAATTATAATCTCTTTCAGCGAATAATTCAATTTTTTTTTAAATTTTCTTAATTGACCTAAAAACGCAGTGATGTAGTAACGTAGTTTCGTAGAGTAGTTCTGAGATCTATGTGATTGTAAAAAAAATTGGTTAGAACTCACATATAATATTTTTATTTTATTTTATAACCGTCGTTGAACAGCCGACTACCCAATTTTTGGGTTTACGACTACGAATGTTCATCTCCGCAGCCCTGTAATTTTGAACCCAATCTAGAAGACAAGGGAACCCCTGGATCAAGTATTGGGAGAGATTTGCCTTTGTGGAGAACTTTTTGATGGAACTAACCCGCATTTGCGTTACATGGAGAGGAAGACCACGAGAACCTCCCACAGTTAGCCTGACGGCAAGGGGACTCTAACCCATGATCCGTCTACCACTGAGGATATTTCACGTCAGCACTGTGGTCGGTGCAAGCCGGATGCAGAATTCGTATCGCCGGGATCGAACCCCTGTTCACCTCATTGGAAGGCGAACGCTCTATCCCCTGAGCCATCGCGACTCTCACATATGGATTGTGCTTTCTACTCTAGGGAACGCTGCATGCTCGGTACCGCCTAAATTTTCGGGTTACTGCTTTCGTTGTATTTTAAAGCCATTTGGCATCATTGTGTTTTGAGATTCTTGCAAACAATGTATTTTATTACTTATTACTTGTGTTTACAATGCTAACAATACTGGTGTTTACAATGCTAAAAGTGTTAACAATAACGTAAGATGGTGCACAGCTTGCAACAAGAACAAACAGTAATAAACTTATGGAAAGACGCCATATCAAGACTGCCAAAAAAGCGAGTTATTCAAAATCTAGCAACCATGTCACCTTTTTTAACAATATAGCTCTAAAAAACTAAAACAAATTTTCACTTCAAACTCACCAGAATTACATATTAACATTAATATCTTATGAAATATGGCAGATTTGAGCTCAGAAATTATCTAATTTCTTTCTTTCATTGAAAACAAAATTATTCGTTTGAAAACACCGCCTATCAGAATAACATGTAGTAAACAGCTGCAAACTTTTTAACCGGAGCTAGAGTAGGTGCCGAGCTCGAGATTGTTATTGTTTACATTTCTATTGAAAACACCATCCATTATATTTACGAAAACTTGAGGGGCCAGTATAGCCTGGTTGGCAGATTGGTAGGGCGCTGGGAGTTAAGCGACCAAGCCAACCGCAAAGTCCTCCATGTTCCCATAAGAGATTATACTTCTGGGGGTACTGAAATGGAGATTGATCGTTCTCATACTCAGGTCAAAATTACGATCTGTGGATGGATGGATGAATGGGTCAGCCCTATAAACGGGTGTGATCTATGGGTGTGGCAGAAGTCGAATTCTTGGCTATAGATGGCGCCGCTAGAAAACAAGAACAATCGCAACTCTTGCTTTAACGGCCTACGACAACAAGAACAACAAAAATTTGAAAGGAAACCTAATTTCTTTTTTTTTTCTAGTATATTATTAATGTTCATTTTATTATACTTTGGAAACTTTAATTTGCTCTTATTTAAAATTAATGGGTAGACATGAAATTCACGAGAAATTTAGAAATGCATAAGATACTGATTGTTGAGAATATCTCATGTAGTTACCATCAATTTAAAAATAAGTAGCATCTTCCGAAACTTTAAAGTCTGTTAATCATATTTTAAACTTTCTTCCTCTAAATTACAATTGAGTTGGATATTACTTTTTTAATTTTTGTCCCTTTCTTTTTTTCTTTCTTTTCTTTTTTTTTTTTTTTTTGTCAGAGATAACATAAAAAAATTAATTTAAATGTTTTCAAATTGCTTTTCAAACGAATTTAATTTCCAATCTTAATCCTGGAAACAAAATTAAATATATAAGAAAAAAAGCACAGAGAGTTCAGAAAAAAAAATTTGGAAAGTACTCATAAAAACCTGCATTCTAATTATCTATCCAAATTTACTTCTGAATCTCGGTCTTTCCTCCAAAATTTATTTATTTGCACATCACCTTAAAAATCTCCTCGAAAAGGTAGCTAAGCGAAAAGCAACTTTGCAATATTAGATAAAAATGAATTTATGAGAACACATCCAATTAATGTAGCATAGAAGAAAATCAAAGTATTTAGTTTTTTAAAAGTAAACTTTCTTATTTAAATTAACATGAAATTTCTTAGTAAATTTTTAAACTGTTTATCTTACTTTTGAATGTGTGACAATTTCAAAGAATTTTTATTAATAAATCCTACAAAATTGCATAAAAATATGTAATAATGAAAAAGTATGAACTTATCTTTTGCGTCTCAAATGACAGGAATTTTTCCATCTACACATGCATGATGCGAATATTAATCTACACAAGGATCAGCTATTTAGAAATGTTTTTTTGGGGGGATCACTTTTCTTTTTGTTTTTTCATTTATTTTATGTATTTATTCTCTCACTATTTATTTATTCCTTCACTATTCTTTTATTTATTTATTCGCTTATTTATTCATTTATTTACGTATTTTTATACAAAATAATGTGTTTTATGACACTCAATGCAAAACAGAAATTTTCAGCTAACAATCATTTAAATCACTATATGAATATGAAACTAATGTCAATTTTTCAGAAAAGTTAATAAAACGTTGAGACGGAGAAGCTAACTAAAAGAAAGAAACAGAAATATTTTATTTACATAAAAAATTCAATTTTTGAGCACGTCAGTACAGTATTTCTAAAATAATTGTTATATTATTTTTCCACTTTACTTATAAAAATTTCAATCATGAATGACAAATATATTTATTTTTCTACGTTTTAGACCAAAATAATTTTCCAAACATTTCGTCATTATTAAAACACCGCGTAAATTCAAAATATAAAATTTTTGACTTAGAGAAATATACCGCTGAAATAAATCCTTACTCTAATTTTATTATTTTTTCTATTTTATTACGAAATAACTTTAAATTAAATAGTATATTAAATAATTTTAAATTAACAATTTCGTATATTTTAAAACATTTCGTTCATAAATTGATGAAAATAAACTTTAAAATTTTTGTTTTTCATCACTTTTTGAAAGATAAAACCTAAGATAGCAAAAATCATTTCCTTTAATTTCTGAGCTATATTCTCTAAGTTTTTGGTGGCGACATCTAGCGTGTTAAAATAATAGTTTTGTTAATCTGAAAACTGAATTTATCTAAATATGAAAATTATATAAATCTTAGTTCTTACTAAATTCATTTATAACTATAATAAAAATTGCTATATAATTATAAAGTGGTAGGACTAGTTTTTTTTTAATTCTCATTTTTTTTCTATCATTTTGGACGCGGTGTAGTTAAATTACTCTCAAATAGCAAATTAATTTGAATTTTCAATTAAGTGTAACTCAAATGAGATACCGTGTCTGAAAATATGGGTGAAGGCAAAAGACTTTTGAAATAATATTTTAGAGGGAGAAATATGTTTTACTGTCAAATTTCTAAAATTTAACTTACAAAACTTTTTTTAAAGAAGTTTGGAAGTTAAAACGTAATAAAAATTTTTTATTCTCATCTGAATAAGTATCTGCCTTTTTTTTTTTAGCATTTTTACTGTGCTGGGCCTGGGCACTCATATATTTCCTGCAAATTTATCTCACACGGGCGGCCCATTCCTGACCCTGAGAATTTACCACCCCGAGAGCATGTCGTAAACTTTTAATATCCTTGCAAAAACGCATAACTGCTTCTAAGTTTCCTTGAAATAGAAAAGAATATATTTCTCTGAAAAAATTAAATGAACCCTTTTTAAGACTATTTCCGATTTCATATTTCGTTGCATTAAAAATAGAAAGTAAGTGAAATAAAATATTAGGAAAAATAAGATATGAAGCGAAAAATTGATTTGAAAACACAGTTGTCACATATTATAAGAAATTATGGATTTTTATAGTTTCGAAAAGAAGGAAACTTTATTTTTGATAGATAAGCATTTTTAAGTTTAACAAAATACATAAGAACGCTTAATTTTAAAAGAAGATAGCAATTTTTATAACATTTTCACGGACATTAGGGAGTGAATGAAATAAAGTAAGTGATATTTAGTGTTACAATTCAAAAATGAAATGTTCTAAATTAAGAAGAAAGGCACTTTAAAACCAAAATATTTATTTGAAAATATATATAAAAAAGTAGACAATTATTTACTTTGATTTTTAGACAGTTATGACAACTGATATTTATGCACATACGAATCAAATTATTCAAAAATATGCCAAATATAAGCACAAAGCACTAAATGTGTGCTCTTATATTATGTGGCTAGAATTTTTTTAAAAATAAAAATACGCTTTACTAGGGAAGTAAAAAATTATAAACCTTTGTTCAATAAATTCTTATATAGATAATTAAATTTAGTAATATTTAGGTCTTATCAAATATAATCGATTTTATTTATTATTTTTCCCTTCGGTGCTCTTGATTCGCCCATTCCGAGGATTTCCGAGGAAAATTTGAGGGAAGATTAATCCAGGGCTAAAGAAAATAGAAGGGCTGGTTCACTCCTTTGAAGAAACTCTCGCCGCGCCAATCCTCCGATTTTCTCCAGTGACGTCACTTTGGCGCAAAGCTCGCACTTTTACTTCAAGAACAGAGCGTTCGGCATTACTAGCTCTAACTAATATTGGAGCATTTCTTTTTGTGACATATTCTAAGACATTTGTTATTTTCCATAATGACTTTCCTCAGTTTTTGCCGTGAATTTACGAAATTTTAAAACTATTAACGAAATGCCAGTTTGCGCGATTGCAACTTGCAAAAATTCTGATAGAAAAACAAAAGGAAAAAATATAATTTTCCGCGTGTTCCCTAAAGTAAATGAACAACTACACTGGTTATCATAAATTAAGGAAAAATCACAAAAATAGCGATAACTCTTTCAAAAGTAAGCCAAACCGTGCAAAATTTGCATATGTTGTCCACTAAGAGTAGCTGAGTAAAATTGCAATATGCAAATTAGTGGCGCTGCACTCGGCTTACGTCATCTGCCTGGAGCATAAAAGTCCAAGTTTGAGAGAAAGCACACAAATTTTACTGTGATTGCGACATTGAAAATCTGAGATAGCCAATTCGTAATAATGACCTCTAGGCATCATTTGCCTGAAGAACTACGATGGAGAGCCATCGGGAGACTAGAGGCAGGGCAGAGTCAATCAGAAGTGGCCAGATGGCTAAATGTGAGTCCATCTGTGGTTCATAGACTTTGGAGGCAATTTCAAACCACAGATTCGGCATCTAGGAGGTTCAGTCAAGGACGGCCAACTGTTACGACCAGTGCCGATGACCGATATTTGACATTAAGTGCACGCAGGAATAGAACCGCTACTCCGACACATCTTAGATCCTCTCTTGCTGCAGCCACCGGAAGGTTGGTGTCAACGTCAACTGTGCGCAGAAGGCTCCACGAAGGTGGTCTGTATGCGAGACGACCAGCCATTTGCGTGCCGCTCACATCACGCCATAGGAGAGACCGTTTGCAGTGGGCCCGACAACATGTCCACTGGACGTCAGATCAATGGAGGCCTGTTCTCTTTACGGATGAGTCCAGGTTTAGTCTAGAAAGTGACAGTAGACGTTATTTGATATGGAGAGAACCTGGGACCCGTTATCATCCATCAAACATCCGTGAAAGAGATGCATACGGAAGAGGCAGTGTCTGTGTTTGGGGAGGCATATCCTTAGGAGGGCGCACATACCTCCATGTCTTTCCAAGGGGAACCGTGAATGCTCAGGTTTATCGAGACAACATCCTTGATGCTTATGTGCGCCCATATGCCGGGGCAATTGGTGATTGCTTCCTGTTACAGGACGATAATGCAAGACCACACAGAGCTCGCATTGTTGATGATTATCTTCAACAGGAAACAATTACTCGCATGGAGTGGCCAGCTCGATCCCCGGACTTGAATCCTATCGAGCACGTTTGGGATGCTCTAGGGAGGCGTGTATCTGCCATCAATCCGCCCCCTCAGACCCTTGCCACGCTTGCAACTGCTTTACAAGAGCAATGGCTCTCACTTCCTATTGAACTGATAGACCGCATAATTGAAAGCATCACACATCGCTGTTTGTGCTGTATTGCTTCTAGAGGCAATCATATTTCATATTAAAGGTACTTTTTCTATTGCAAACCGATACTTCCAATTTGTTTATTTTATACATGTGCTAATTTCTATACTACTATTAATGTCTGATAATTTCTTTTTATGTTGTTTAATACCTTACTATGTGTTGTATATTGTGGGTAAGTTTCATAAAATTCCATGTGTAATTTCTTGAGTTATCGCGATTTTTGTGAATTTTCCTTAATTTATGATAACCAGTGTATGTAAAGAATGGATTCCGAAATGACACAGTTAATATAAAACAGCAATACATTTTTTCTATCGTTAAGAACTTTTATAAAAATTCGTTATCTAAAAAGAAACCACCTCGTTACTTCAAAAAGAAAGGCATGTGAAAAAAATTAAAAAATGTATAAAGTCAAAGAAAATTAAAACGTAAGTTAAAAGTATAATTAAAATATATAGTGTACAGCTGAAATTCTCCTAATTTCATAACTTATTTTTTTAATGTAGTTATTCTAAATATTTATGATTCTTTTAAAAATTATATTCTCTCGAATTTAAATATCTATAAATTATATCATCTTAAATTTAAATATCTATAAACAATTGTAAAATTTCTAATGTCATTATGAACCTAAATTATTATTTTGTTTCAGTAATTAGCGTTTAAGGTTGATGTTTCCTAATGATTAAGTATGAACAAATTGCTATTAACGGCATATTTTAAAATCGGGGATTCTAAATTTAACACAACTTATTGTAATAAAAGAATATGTAGATAAAAAAGTGTCGATATATGCCTTAATTTTTCTTAATAATTAAGTTAAAACTGAACTTTTAAAAAATAAAGTATTAATAGTGTCATTTTCGCCAACTAGTAAAATATTTTTATAAGTTTTAAAATGGTATTTTTTTAATATAATGGCCAAGAAAGTTTTTTTTAAACTATGTTTATGAATGAAAATAATGTGTTAATTACGTAAAGTTTGAAAGCTAATAACCAGAAAAAGTCTTAACTTATTTTTACAAAGAGAAAGATGCAAAGTTATCATAATATCTTTGCGTGCGATCTTCCGAGATCTGTGGACACAGTGACGTCATGAGGAGGGAAATCGTAGCTTCAGCTCTAAGAGCGGAGTGAACTAGCCCTTCTATTCTCTTTAGCACTGGATTAATCAGCAATTTACGATATCGCTAAATATTAACAAACTTGACCAGGCATATAAGAGAAAACAATACATATCACGGGCACTTCGGGCAATTTAATTTTCGAACTGTGCACAAAACAGTATTTCCCAAACAATTTTCATTTTACGGTTTGATATTGTATAAGGTGAGCACAACATACATAAATATAAACTTTAAAAGACTAAAAATGAACAAAGAAAGGAAATAAATGTCGAATAAACAAAACCTTAATCAATATGAAAAAGAAAGAAAAAGGTGCCGCAATTGAATTTACGAGGAACACCAAGACATTTTTTACTCTATTCTTTATTTTAATTCAAATATTTGGCTAGATTAGTGACGGCTTAGATTGAATTATTATTCATACTTATTTATACCCTTTTATTTCTCCTTTAAGTATAAATATTTGTATGGTAATGAGATTCTCTCATAGAAGCTTTAACTTTTAAAAAATTTGTTATATTGAAAGCGATATTTGTTATATTGAAAAGACATGATTTTTTTATTTCTTCTGTATTGTCTGCAGGGTTATTCCTTCTGCAATTATTATTATTGTTGTTAAAGCCCTGTTTTGTTTTGATTTAACATCTGAATTAAAAAATATCTACTATATAACTAATGTTTTATCCAGATAAAATTAATAAGTATACCAGTAAAAATGACTAGTTAAAAAGAAAGAAACTACAAATTTGTAAAATAAAATTATGTTTTATTTACTAGACCTTAATGTTATTAATACAATTGAAATAAATAATTTTTCTGTAATCTTAAATAGAAAATATTTCTCTTACCCTAAGAGAAATGCAATTTTTTTTTTAAATGGAAAAGAAAAATAGCAAGTTTAGAAAAGAACTTCTCCTTATGAGTGTTAAAATTCAAATTTTAAATGAAACAAACGATCTTGTTTTGAAAAACCAAACTTATGGACGAGTACATTCCAGAAAATTGGTGCAATACCGAAGCTTTAATTAGTAATCAACAACCTTTTCTTAAAAAAAATAGATCGATATTCTCTTCGTCTGCTTTTACTAGCATCAACTAGTTAATACATTAAACAAAAATATAGATGATTATTAAGTCAATTATTTAAAATCTCTTTCTCGTTTTAAAAGTAACATTTCATCTTTGATGAACGCATTAGAATAAACCAAACAAAGTAAAAAAGAAAAATAATAATAAACGGGAAAAAGAAAAATATAATAGTGGATAAAAATATAATAATCTTAATTTTTGTTCAGTTTTTTTAATTCTGCAATCAACTGCGGAAAAATTTGCAATTTGGAAAAATATTGGAGGGACGTGCTTTTAGATTATACTGAGAAATTGCGATTAACAAAATATAAATTATGAGTCTGATTTCTGAATTTGAGATTGTTCCACAATAAAACCTGTCACATTTACACTTAATGTAATGTGACAATTTAATTTCCAATTTTACCTAAGCCTTTAATTTTTCTTTAAATGTTATTCCTTTTTTTTCAATTTAGCAATTTTAACTTTCTTGTTGACCTTTCTCATGGTCATTGCGGTCATCGCTCTTCCTGTGGGGAAAGTCAACCAACCCCTCTATTCACGCCTTTCTTTTTCTTCCTTTAATTTTAGGGGGGCTAACTAACCAATCTCCTTCCTTCAAATTTCAAACTCTCCGCCTCTTTAAATTTAATTGGCCGTAATTTTTCTGGTCCTATACCAGTTAAGGAATTTTTAAGTCACTTTTTAAAAACGATTCTCTCTCTCGAGCCTTTGGGCAGGTTACCTTTTCTTCTCACATTTTTTTCTTAACCTTTACCTTAAATTAAATGCATAACTATAATCAATTTCTGTAAATTTAAAATCAACATTTTATACCTTTAATTTTCTTTAACATTAAAAAAAAACCTTCTCGAATTTAAGCTTTCTTTCCATATTTATTTTAACCTTTAAATTACTCGTTCTTTTATAATTAGCATTTATCTATGACGCCTTCTGTGTTTTAATTCTCCCGTCACCCATTTCAATAAAATGCCTTTCTTGTGTTGGTAGATGTGGATTAAATAAAATGATATGTTGATAATTTAATCTTGTGCTCGAGAAATTATTTGCCTCTTTTTTCATGATTTATCATGTCCTCCTGTATGTGGGTGGTGAGTACCTTTTTTTATTGTTAAGAGAATTTGTAATTTTCTGATTGGAGACATCAGCTTACTGTATTAAATCACATATTTATGTTTGGATATAGCATGACTTTATCTTATTTATCTTTAATTTTTAACTTATTTTAGTTTCGCCCTTTTTCCAAATTTGGTGATACCAAATCATCCAATTTGTTCAAACCTCACACTTTGTGTGAACCTTTTGGGTTATTGTTATCCCACATTAGCATTGTACAACCACTTTCCTTAACGATCACATTCCCCTTAATTTAATTTAATTACCCTTTTATATATTTCGGCCTTAATTAGTTTTTCATGACATTTCAATCATTTAACTATTTTTAATCATGACTATATCCAGAAATACATCCAATTATGCAACCCATCCATTTTAATAAATAATACATAAATAACTTTACTTTTATTCGCACCAATTCTACATTTTAATTTAACTGTTACAAAACCTTTAGCCAATTTTCATAATTTTGAGTCTGGAGTTCTAGCGTCGATGCCTTCACATATTTCAATCCATCTCTTTCTTCGATGGATTGCACAGATACGCTTAATTTCTGCATCAATTGTTTAATTTAGATATTTAAGTCGGTTAATCCTTTAAAAGCAGCTCCCTGAAAAACATGTTTCGTTTATTAGTAAGGGGCTTCAGTAAGGATAAGACAAATGCAAAATTAGGTTGGTAATTTTTAATATTACCTCTTGGGATAGCTGCTGTGGCAACGTTTTAGATAATTTCTCCAAAACAAAGTCAACTCTTTTTCCAAATCATCAGCGAAAAAAGTTTGTTTGATAATATCAGAAATAATAGTTTGAAATAATTCCAAATTTGATTTTTAAAAATTCGAGTATTTCTTTTCAGACAAAGATTTCTTTTTAGACGTTCTAGATAATGAATTATACTCAAACAATATGGGTAAATGATCACTTCAAATGTTTTCGAAAACCCTCCATTTGCTAACGGTAAACATAGTAGAACCAACAATAGTTACATCTAAAGCTTCACTAGTAACATAGCTATAAGAACAGTGAGTAGGGATTTATCATTCAAAAGCACTATCATCGGCAAATTCCAGTGATTCTAAACCATTCTAATTATTGGCAGTGCATCCCCACACAATACTTTTTGCATTCAGGTCACCCAAGAGAATTATCTACCGTCAGGTGGTAAGTAAGCATTAATGATATTTATTGGTTCACAATACCAATTTATTGAAATACCCTGCAATTCCAAGTCTATGATGTCACTTTGAGGTAGTTAAATATCGATATCTTTATAATTAACATTCCGTATCAAGAAAACAAAATCACCACCACCCTTATTCGATCTGTCTTAACGTAAATGTGATAACTTATTATGTTAAATAGGAAGGTGAGTTTAAGTTTGGTTTCTTGAAGTGCAATAATTTGCACTTCATGATGAACAGCCATTTCTAATACTCGGTCTACTTGGAGAAGAAATTGTACTAAGTCGGTTCTCAAAGGTTTGACACGCTTAGGTCCATTTGGAGATTAGTAAACTTTTCTTTCTGAACCCTTCTTCCTAAGCCACGAACGCGCCCCTTGTTAACCTGAGCCATGGACGATGCGGTTTCCGAATTCAGGAGTAATAGGCGAACTATTCGTAATTAGAGGAGACAGAGTGTCTTCTGTTGGTACACATTTTATTTTATAACCATCGTTGAACAGCCAACCTAATTTTTGGACTTACGTCTACTAATGTAATTCCTAGCCTTGTAATTTTGAACCCAATCCAGAAGACAAGAGAACTCGTGGATCAAGTGTTGGGAGAAAATTGCCGGACTTTTTGATGGAACTTTTCGTTACATGTAAAGGAAACCCTCCCACGGATAGCTGTAAAAAGTATCCGTGTAAAAAAGTATTTCTGTAAAAAGTATGTTAACCCACTCACTGCATTATATTTTTAATCAAAATGGGTTTTGAAATTTTGTATTTTTTAAAACATATTTCAAATCTACATATATTTTAGAGTCAAAATATTCAAAAAAATTTTGTACAAGTTTTGTCTTTTCAATATAGAATAAGGTCATAAAGAAGATTGTTGGCACAGGAAAATTAAAATAAAAAAAATAATATAAAAAGAAAATTTTGATAATTAATCTTGATTGAATTATGATATATTTAATGAAATACAAAGGTAAAACTTATATACAATTAAAATTATGCAAAATACTTACAAAACATTTATTAGAAATTAAGTTTAGTATGATAAACTTCGAAACAGGGCTCAAGACTAAGTCCTACCTCTCAGTGCCAAAGTTGAGTTTCTTTGTGATTTTTAAATTTTTTTTCTAAGCAACAAACAGCACAATTTGAAAAAAGCGGTTTGAATATTTTTCAGAAATATCGTCAACTAGCTCCATCTGTAATCCCAGATTTGAATAAACAATTAAACATCACAGAAAAGACGAAATGAAACCATGAATGGGAAAAAAGCGGGTTGCACAATTAAATAGACTGGAAAAAGGCATCCTCACAGAAATTGCCAGGTTGCGCAAATTTTGCTACTTCTACCTTGCACGAGGAAATCCAGAGATATGCAATGAAAGGGTTAAAAACTAACAATTGAAAATACCTATTACAACTATAACATAACATGTAATCTAAAAATGTCTTAACATATCCTTTTTTAATAGAAAAAATACACCCTAAATTTAGAGACTTTGGAAGTGATGCTAAAAATAGTTCAGCTTTGGAATCTTCTTACAATTTTCCATTTTCAGTATTTGCTATTGAACAAAATAAGGCATTTTCCTGATAAAAAAATTATACTAAAATAATATCTTGTGAATTGTAGTAAAGTTGATAATAATTTTTACAACTTCTTTGAGTTGTTAAAATAAATTTTGTTAAATTAAAATGTTAAAATTAAAATGATATTTTTTCAATATCATCATTTTTAAAGAAAAGCTTTCTTAAAGTTAACAGTTGAATAAAAAATGTCAAAATAGAATTGTGGTTCGAATTTGTTCATTTAAAAAACAAAGCAAACAGTTGTAGATTTTTGAGTTGCATTACTATGTGCTTACAATTCACAAATCAAACAAATAAGAAACAATAAAATATAGATATTTTTAATACATAAATAATTTCAAGAAAAAGGGTGAGCATAATTAATACGATCAGTCAGACAATTTACACCTAGTAATTTTAATATAACACAAAATGTTCTTAAATTTTTCTCAGCTAACTTTCGATAGTTCTGAGATTTGAAAAGGAAAAAAAAGACAATTATCAAGAACGAGTGTTACGTTAAAGGAAAACTATAAGTACTAATGAAAATAAAACGAAATAGATTAGTATATTATCGGGGGCGGGGGGGGAATCTACGGGTAGCATAATAAATGAGAATTTGAGAAATGTAAAAATATAATGAAATAATTGGTTGAATAGTTCTGTGAATCAAACATAGCCAGGTAATTCAATTTTAAAATTATGACGTTAAGGTGATATAGCAGATAGAAATATTTTAAGATTCTTAAAAATTTTGACTACGAATTCGACAGTTCTATATGTCTGGTACCTCCATGCTCTTTGTAGTGATTTTTAAAACATCAACTATTTCAGATAATCATTGTTGATGTCACAATAGTTGGTACCTTTATTATATTAATATAAGAGAATTAATATAATAATAAAAGAAAATACCTTTCATTAAATTAATATCTTCAGTTAAGTTGTTTTTGCTTAATTACAAAATATGTATTGAAGAAATTTATAAATATATTATTCCACATCTATGATACGCAAGTATATTATTGAAATTGTATCAATTACCAAATGAATCAACTAAAAGCTAAAATTAAAAAATATTTTAAGAAAAAAACAGATTTATAACCACTTTTAATCAGAAACATGTTTTTATAAAAAATGATATTCGTTAAATATAATATATTATTCAAATCTCTTTAATAAATTAAGTATAAATTAGTAGAAGACTTAAAAGGAAACATAGCATTTTATAATTAAATTAGGAAAACTATATCGAATCAAAATAAGGAAAAATCATGAATATTTTTCCTTCTTTCATAGGGTGATTGCTTATAAGACAAAGCTGCTACTTTTAAACTTTTCACTTACATTTTCTTTTCAAATTCTGGCTAAAATTTAACAAAATTAAAGAAATAAAGAAAAAGAAAAGAAGTTGAAGGAAAGAAAAGAAGTTGTGGATAGAAGAGTCAAGAAATATACCAATTTTTTTCAAGCTTCAAAAGCAGTTTCAACCAATTTGAAAAATGTCCAGTTTTTTTAATATTATGAAAGTTTAGTTTAACATCAAATCAAGGGGGGGGGAACGTAAACCAAATGTTTGTGACTAGTCTCATAGAAATAAAATTAAATTCAATATTTAAACACTATTACAGCAACTTTTCTGTGTAAATTATGTACAACAAAGCTTGTAAAAATAAGTATTTATTGGGTATCCAGAGTTAATACAACTTAACTAATGAGTTACATTAATTACATACATTAAAAGAACAAAAATGAACAACTTATGTTGATAGAAAAACATACATTCACAAAACTTAGTATAAAAAGGAAGGTGTAACATCCTAAAAGAAGAGAATACATTGAAATAAAAAGACAGAAAATAAACAATGAATAATTAATAATGAACGATAATAATCTTATGAAAAATTGATAAAAGCAACTGAAAAATACTTCGAAATATGTATAAAAATATAAATCAGTAGGAAAACATATCCAATGTTCGCATAATATATTCAAATAATGAAAAATATAGTCTATACTTTAATTATTAAAATTAATAATATTTTTTGCCTTTTTAAAAATACTTTTATCTTAAAAATTAGAAATTTCAAAAATAAATGAAAACATTCTGGTATGTATACATTTACATCTACTTCAGAAAACCATAAGTTGCTCAAAAATATGTATTAGTATTTCAAAGATACTTGTAAAAAGTAAAGCAAAATTATAAAAAGAATTTAATTTCTTCTTACATAACAAATAGATATTACACACAATTTTATCAACTCTTCAAAACAAATTTTTCGATCAAAAAGAAGCAAGAATTTTTAAAAGATATATAATTTTGAAATTTGTGCTGTAACGTGAGGAATAAAGGAATAATGAATAACATGACTCTGACTTAAAGTCAAAATTCAAGGGATAGTGCTTGGGCTATGGTATTTCATATAACATCAAAATATGAAAGGGATATTTTCTGCAGTTACAGTAAAAAGAAAATTAATGTTTAAGATATTTGCACTTCATTAATAAAATTTTTATGCAAAAAAAAAAAAAAAAAAAAAAAAATCTGCAAATATTTTGCATTTTTATAATGACAAAATATATAAAATGTGATAAAAGCAAGTTTATTCGAGTTTAGCTGATAAGCTATTTCAAATTAATATCAGCAAAAATATTCTTTGTTGTTAGTAAGGCTTATTTATGTAATTGCTTTACAAAATGATATAAAGCTAAACACAACTCATTCTTTTAATTTCCGTGCAATATTTTATTATCTGGACTTATGGACCACTTTATGCATTTTAAACAAATGAATTATTTTATCTCTATATGTATTTTGTTAGTATTATATATTTTGAGATTATTAACACTTTTTTTTTCAAAACACTTTTTCTCAAAACATGAAATAATAACAAATACAAATGTTTTTATACAAGCACATTGATTTGAAGAGTTTTTTCAGATCTGGCAGCAGCAAAATACTTAGATTTTTTTAATTCTCTCGAAAAGCAATAGAGTATAATTTTTTTCCATGAAATGTAAATAAATCTTTTCCATTTAAAAAATCAGCATTTTCTTTTCCTAAAGAAGTTTGAAATAAAAAGTTTGTTTATTATATGCATGACAGTGATTCGTTATTAAAGGGTCAACTAAAATTCGAAAAAATGTAATTTGGATGAAAACACAGATTTTTAATTAAATAAATGTAACATTTTGTTTATTGACTCATAAAGTATATAGTAGTATAGGGTTTAGTATGGAATAAGATATCCCATAAATAATATTCCCAATTTTGCTAGAACAAATACACTCTTACATCAAATTGAAATTCTCAAATATGGTTCTGATAAATATAGCTAAATTTTGGTGGAAAAAAAACTTAGTTTTCTAATTTAAGACATGGGTGATTGTGGGCTTATTGACATAATCCTTAAAAAAAAAAAGAGAGAGATCTTACAGCATTAAATTGCATAATCTGGAACATGCAATTCTAATCATCAAAACAGAAGATAACCAAACTAGGGAATAACTCAATATTGTTCAAACAATGAAAATACATTATTTTTTTTATGAAGTGCTCAATTTTTGATAATCCTAAACTGTAAGGTGTTTTTTTCTTGATCGTCAGTATTTCATCACAAAAACGGTGCCAAATTCAAATTTTGCACGAATTTTGGGACACTTATCATTATTATTAATAATATTAGTAGGAAGCAGTTAAAAAGACTAAACAATTCATATGACTGATATAGAAAAGTGATACAAAAAAAAATATTTATCAAAGTTATAAAAGTTTGTTTTATTAAATAAATTCAAGCAGCACTACATATCTTTAGTGCAATATGCCTATCGAAAAGCTATGATTAACTCACTTACAGCAAAAAAGTTTCACATTAAAATGGAAAAAAAATTATTTCCTCAGTAAATAAAATTCAAAATTGAACTTATAACACATTTTTTTGCATAATAAAAGAGAAAATAGAACCAATGATTAAAAGTATTATTGTAGAGTATATTACAGAATAGGTTATTTATTTGAAAAATAAATTTAAAAAAAAGAATCATAATATATTTTTTACTGTGATACTCTACTAAAGTTAATGAAATATTCTTAAACGCTCTAATTTAATCAAAACGTTTGAATTAAACACAGTAATATTTTTAAAACAATTACTGATAATTAAATTTGAAGAACTCTCTTATTACTGTTCTAGCACACACAATAGTTTGTTTCAGTCATTATCATAGCTATTCACTTAAACCATTAGATTTTTAGTCTTTTTAAAAAATAAAAACATGTTTTCCCAAAGTTTTTTTTTTTTTCTTTTTTTGCTGAGTGATTATTTGAGATATAAAGAATATTTAAAAAAAAATTAATCTTTATTAAATATTATGCTAAAAACTATTAAATACTAAAATTAATTTTTAAATTTCTAGCTTCATCTACAAATTGAAATAAGATATAAACTATTTTGTCCTAGTTAGTGATAAGGCACGCTGCTTCAAGAAAATTATAAAATCATCTCAAAAAAACTTTAAACAAAATAAAATAAAACAGATCATGTAGATTTACAGAAACAGATCACATAGAGATCATACAGAAACAGATAATATAGATATTTAAATAAATTTGGCAAAAAATATCCCTGCGGCTTATTTTATTAAAAAAATGTATCAGTCAGTTTCATCTGCATTTTAGAAGATGGACAATAATCACCAGTCATTCTTCTGTTTTTTAAGCTCCTTGCAGAATTTTACCTCCCTATTCCACAGAAAATAAACACTTAGAAAAAGTGAGAAGCAAGAAGACAAAAATAGACAAAGCAAACAGTACCAAAAGGCACTGAAGGGGTTAAAAAGGCATAAATACTCACTATTTAGTTACCCCTAGCAAATCACGAGACAACAAGAGTAACATAACTTCACTGGTACCTTTAAAAATAAAATTCAAAATTTGTATATTTAAAAAAATTGAGTGTGAGAGAGGGATTAAAATATTATTAAAAAATATTTTAAAAAATACAGTATATCCCACTTTAAAAATTGTTTTAAAAAAAAAAACACTTTCTCCAAAAAATGATCCAAGTAAATCATTATGATCCAAGTCGGTCATTAACTATTTCATCAGATTCAATAAATTAAAAAAAATTAATTTTCCCCTTAAATTTTTTATCTATCTTAAAACACTCTCATATTTTTAATAATTTTTAATGTGATTGTCCTGACAAATGCTTTTGCCTCATTTAAAATAATGTTTTAACATCATTTCAAGATAAAGTTTTGAGTATGCAAAATTAATAAACATTATGATTATAAAAACATGTGTGATTAATGAAAACATGGTTCCTTAAATTCCCATACTCATTTTAATAGAAATAATTGATATTATGAAAATTTATAAGCTAAACGAAAAAATAATGTAGCAACAAAATAATTTTAAAAGAAATGCAAAACTAACAAACAATTTTTTATCTTACTACACAAAATAATTAAAAATTTAATTTAAAAAAATTAATCACACAGCTTATTAACAAACATGTTAGTAAAATTTACCTTCCAATATTTGATGAACTCTTATATCTCTCAAATACTGTTGCACAGGATAATCTTTCAAATAACCATAGCCACCATGCATTTGCAATGCTTTATTGACTATCTATAATGAAATGTATTGCACTTAAATAAATACGAAACTGTCATACAATTCAATTGAAATGTTAATAACTAGGTGTTAATAACACCAGTAAGGTAAAAGACACAAAATTATCCTAAATAAAAATTTAAAACAAATTTAAAGAATTGAAATTGAATTTTTTTTCATTACACTTATGAGTTCAAACACATAAGTAAAATTTAAAAGTGTTTGCCCTTTCAAGCATCACATCGATATTATGATTATGTTCTAGGATGGTATCAGAGCATGCTTAATGAAATATTAATTAAATATTATTTCAGATAATCTTTAACAATAAATGTAATAAAATTCAGTTAACAATAAATGTATTAAAATTAAGTTTAGTTAATGAAATTAAATTTATTTTAAGTACTTAAATTAGAATCAGTTCATAATTAATGAATTACTAATTTTACGTAATATTTAGAAGTAAATAAAATTATTCCAAGTAAAACTGCAATAAGTTCGACGAAAAAATAACTAAAGTAATTTTTTACTATGTTAGTTATTTATAATTAACATATTTATGTTTAATTTAAATACTTTTATTTTATTTTTTCCTCTTTCTAAAGTAGTAAACATGAAAAAAGACCGGAAATGCTTCATGAATAATACATGAAAGTATTGCATTTCTTTAGCTAATGGTGTGTATATAATTATATGTTTTTTTAAGTGAGAACGGGGTCTATGTATCCATACCAAGGAACTGGGGACTTCTGAAATATTAGCAACACACAATTTCCCCAAGCTACACACATTCCCCTATATCGAGACTATAAAATGAGAACCTAATAAAAGAAAAAAAATAACAAAAACACTTTCCTAGAAATAATTATTAATAAAAATATTTCAAAACTAATTAGAAATGCTAATGGTATTGTTCTTGAAAGATAAGGGTAAAAAAATCCATCTCCATGTCAATTATTTACACCTTAAGTGTTTTTAGACTATTTTTAAACCGGGGAGTTTCACACACACACATATAATGCATATATACAAATACAAGCATATATAAGCATTTTTATATTACATCTCCCTAAAATCCAGATTATTTCAACTTCACAGAGGAAATTTTATAAGATATCAAAAGTTATTCAGTTTATTTTTCAGAATCTCACATACGAGGAAAACATATATAAAGGTAAAAAATTATGTATTGTGGTTATTTTGCTTTCTAGGGTATAACTTTTGATCTGTATATCTCTGCTCTCAATTAGGTACTTTAACAAGAGTTGTCACATAATTCAAATTTGTTGATGTAATTCACCTTTCAAAATTGCAATGTTCTGTCTATCAGTATTTCAGATGTATGTAACAAGTTTTAATCTTTGTTTTTCTCAAGTTATAATACTTATACAAATAATATCTTTTACATACAAGTATTTTATGTATAACTAGTATATTCTGATGGTAACTTGTATATCATAAAAGATATCTCTGGGACATAAATCAATAACATAATTGCTGTAACAAGTGGTTATTAGAGTTATATATATATATGTGTGTGTGTGTGTGTGTGTGTGTGTATATATATTGATTCTAAAAAGATGGGCAAAATTTTAGGAAGTGATAGTACACACCCAAGCAAAAATTTTTTTATCAAAGAATGCATGGTCGAAAACAAAACGCAAAGGTGCTGGCGCATTTGGAAAGTTGTTTGATGCAAACGTGAAAGCTCCATTCCTGTTGCGAGTTACTGTGCTGCGTTACTTGTCGCCAAGCTTTCGGCCGCTGCAGGGAATATTCGTGATATGCCTGGTGTGTTTCAGAATGTTCGCCTATCTTTTCTTCGCCGTTGTACTACGTGCATAGTAGCTGTCGGCCACTGTTTTGAACACTTATTGTAATCACATGCCATTATATTTGCTTTTATAACTTAACTTCATCGCTCTTTGTGTGTTTTTGCCTCATATAAGTACATAAACTTTGACGTCTCTAGCGGTTTTGCGTTTTGTTTTCGACCATGCATTCTTTGATAAAAATTGTTAGCTCGGGTGTGTACTATCACTTTCTAAAATTTTGCGTATCTTTTTAGAATCACCCTGTATATATATATTAGAGCTTTATGTTTAATAATATGGGAGCAAAGATTGAAACAGAGGAACAAATCTTTTGTTGAATTTATACAAGTGCTTGATCTTAGCTAATTTTTTTAAATTATGATATTTTATTTTTAGCTTAAATGCACAATTTTATAAAGAACATATAGGTTTACAAAGAGCATATAGGTTTATAAAGAACATACATTTGTATATTCCTTTGAGAGAGAAAAACCGCCACTCTCCTTGTAGCAGAAAAGTAGGGGACACTTAGTATTCACTTGAGTGAATTTTAAAGAATCCTGGTTTTATCAAATCATTATTTATCAAATATTTTATCAAATTAAATAAAAGCTGTAGCTTGTTGAGAGAAACTGATTGCTAATTGGAAATAAGCAACACAAAAATATCCTACGATCTGTTTATAAATCTTATGCAACAGAAAAAAGTTATTCCAAAGCGTAATTTTTACTTGTATATTATATACATATATTATATTAGTTACATAAGACACCCATCAACAACTCATTCCTAAATAATTAAGAAAACCTTCTAAGTCAGCAGAGAAGTTGTCCTGAGACAATATCAAATAGGTTACACATTACAAGTTAATTTTACTTTAAGGCTCTGAAAAATTTAAAAATTTACCGTAAAACAATTTTCTGTAGTAAAATATTTTGCAGAGGCACATAGTGATACAGCTTCAGGTGCTTTTTTTTCAAGAGCAACTGCTGCATTTCGAACCAGCAAACGAGCTGCAACTATGTCAGAAGACATCTGAGCAAGAAGAAAGCTGTTATGCTGTAAATTAAAAAAGCAGTAAAGTCTGTTATAATTAAAATCATAATAGCATAATGAAATTGTCATCATAGTAAGCTTGTTGTTAATAAATTAACATATTTAATGTTAAAATACAAATTATGAGACTAAAAATGAAACTGACATATTTATCATTAGATTCAAAATACATATATAGATTGGATTGGTTCTGTCAACTGACTGTAGACTTAATTATGAGGATCTGTACTTCAGGAAAGGCAAAAATTTCTATGGCAGGAAAGCTTGAACTTAGCTTGTTTTCTCCCACACATTGATTTATAAAAGTATAGGGTTTAAATAGTAAGAATGAAACAATGTTTGTTTTTTGCTCCTCTGTATTAATACCAGAGCTAAATTAAAATTTCTTCAATTCAAGCCTTTTCCAGATAATATTGCCTACATAAACAGCAGAAAAATGTATTTCTAAAAAAAATAAAATTTTTGTGTTAGTTGAAGGCTAGTATTTTTAACTTGTTATAAACATATAATGTTAGTATCTTTAATATTAGCATTTCAATGGTAACTTGAAAATTAATAGCTAACTTTTAATAAAAAGCCACTTCTATATACTTAGCTTTTACTGTCTATGTATTTGCAATTGATAAATGATATTTTGCATTTAATTTGATCATTATAAGTAACAATCCAATTTTTTAATACATAAGACCTTACAAATTTATAGACACAAACAAAATATAAATCATTCTTTAAAATTTTCATATTTCATTGATTTAAAGCACTGAATGTTTTTTTAAAATTTTCTTTTAACTAAATGGATCATTAATTAACTAAAAAACATTTAAAAAGCAGTTAACATACAAGCATTCTTCATGGTCAAAAGCTGCTAACTGTGGTTTAGACAAAATGTATAACATAGGATTACAAAATATATTATACATAGGACTGTCTTTTAAATAATTTAAAAGTAGAGCTTATGAAAATTGAAAGAAAAAAATATTCAATAAAGGTGAAAAGAACTCAAATACTTATTTGTCATTAATTATTTGTTATTGCATTTAATTATTTGTCAAACATGTAGTTGACAGCAGACCGCAAATCTTTCTAATTTAATTTTTGGTATGAAAAAAATATTTTTGTATAACATCACAGAACAAAAAAAGAGAGTTCTTAAAATAAATAAAATATTCTCTTCAGAAATAAAAGCTAATTATTTTTTTAAAAAAAGGGCAAAGTTACAAACCTGAAATTCTGAAAGAGATTTTCCAAACTGTTTTCTTGTTTTGAGATAATCACAAGCTATTTCTAAACTCGCCTGAGCAGCTCCAAGTGAACAAGATGCTGGAAATCGGATATTATCATCAATCAAATAACATTATTTGTTAATTTTACCATAATATAGAATACAATTCACAGATTATGCTGATTGATAATAAAGTGAATTATGTTACAGTTTAAAAAAAGTACAAGAATCGAAGAAAAATTCAATTTAATTTGAATTTATGCTATTTTATTATAATGCTCAATAGTATGGCATGCATTTCAACCTAATTAAAATTTTCAGTGAGCAAAATATTCAAAATTTTATTATTTTAGGAACATAACTTAATTTTCATTTCTAGTAATTTTGCCTACTATGACTTTTGATTAAAATACCATTTACTAAAACATGAACATTTATTTTTATTATGAAGTTAGAACTTTCTCAAAAAATATTATTACATAAAACCTCAAAAGTCTACCAGGAAAATAAAATAGTTTTGACACGTATGCAATGCAGAGCAAATAGTAAACAAAAATAAATTAAAACATTCAGTTATACAACTGATCTTGAGACATAATGGCCAATTTATGATACTTAATTTTATTTGTGTGCCTCCAGAAAAAAGCATATTGACCGGCATAAAGAAACAATTAAGATGACCAGATATACTAAAACAATAAATGATTTCAAATACTTATTTTAATATAAATTTTATCATTTACCAATATTGATACGACCACCATTTAATCCATGCATAGCCATATTAAAACCCTGCCCTTCTTCACCTATTCTGTTTGAAATTGGTACTTTGCAATCTTCCATAATTACCGCTCGAGTAGGTTGAGAGTTCCATCCAAGCTATAGTTTCAAAATAATTCAAAAACACTAATTACAAAAAAAATACACCAAAATACATTTTTGGTTATTAACAACATAAAAAAAACCTAAATCAATATTGCAGTCTAAAATAACTCAACAAAATAAGTTTCATACACAGTTGAACTGGAATTTTGTGGCCAAGGGGTACACTTGAGTTTGAGGCTACTTGAAACTACAGAAAAGATAAGCACTAATAATAAGATTGCAAAACTTAATTGAGAGATACTAATTTAAAAAGAAAATAATTTTTAAAAAAGCATATATTTAACATCAATTATCAAACAATCCTGAAAACAAGCCAGCAAATAAATAAACAATCCACATTTAATTAAAATTAATCCATATTCATTAAATTAAGTCAAATAGTTAATAACTAAAAAATAATGCTTTTTATCAACAGGCAAGCACTAGATAAATTTTGCTAACATATCAAATAAATATGTAAGAAACAAAAAATATAAGTAGAATTTGTTAATCAATAAAATAAAAATAAAAACTTTTCAACAACTAAGTCATCCTTAAAAAATAATAAAAAACTAAATAAAAATATTATGTAAATAACCTATATTTAATTGAAATTAAATCAATTTTATCAATTGACAAAGATTTTTACAAATAGAAAGGAAAAAAGTGGGGAGAAAAACTATCAAAAGGCAACATGCTAAGATTTTCTTCCTAAAAAAATGAATTATAAATAAGATGGATAAACAGAAAGAAAATATAAATTACGATGATAAAACCACAAAATTAATAAAATAAATATTTAGAAAAAACTTATTTTAATGATAAATACTAAACCAACACAAAAAGAAACTAACAAATAATTAATTATTTGAAGTTATTCATTTAATTGAAGTTAAGCTAAATTATAATAAACTAAATAAAATCAAATTATAATAAACTAAAGATTTATCATAATTACCAAAGTAACTAATATAAAACAAAATTAGTGATAAAAAAAGCAATATATTTCATACTTAGCTATTCGAAAAAGAAAAAATGATAAAACACAAGGAAAATTAATCAAATGAAATAAAAACACTTAAAATTAATGAAATGGAAACCATAATAAAAAGAAGTGCTAACATAAAAATTAAAACCCTGAACAAGGCATGATGTTTGAATTTTAAAAAAAAGTCTTATCTTGAAACTTATGAATAAAAAAAACTAATTTATTAGTACAAAATTTATTGTGCATGAAAAAAACATGAAAAAAAGACCTTAAAACGTAAGAGAATCAGAAATGTATCACTTGTAAAAGAAAGCTGCAATCCGAGTCATAAAATAATCTTAATTTATTAATAGATAATTGTATGTTTAAGTATATACTATCTTCTGCTTTTATATATGAAATCAGATGATTTTTAACAAAAGCAGATGGGATTCCATTTCAGGCAAAACTTGCAAATGATACCGCACCTCTCAGGAATCAAAATTCATTTAATTAAAAATTATAGTTTCCTTAATAGATAAAAACATAGCAGACAATTAAAAAATATTTTGTTTTTAATAGTTAATGCATGATCAAAAATAATAAAACAATAATTTGTCATAATAAATCAAGAACAATGAAAATTCTGAAACAAAAGTGAATTAAAAAAAAAACTAACATGTCAATACTATCAAGGCAGAAGTTTCAAGTTCCTAACTCAAACATGAAATTGACAACACTCCAGAAACATTTAAGAATATAATCTTGAGGATGCACTTAATGATGGTCAGTCTGGATAAAAAAAACTGATTTATTCAATCCCCTTTAGCGCAAGCGCAAATTACAGTTGAAAATGGAAGAGTGAAATCCGGCAATTTGATAGGGTGTCAAATTCCCAGTTTTGGGGTGAAGTTACATTTGGACTCACTTAAAATTTTCAAGAAAATCTTTAAACCTTTTTCTAAAAAAAAAAAAATTAAGAACTCCATGACTAGATATTTTTTAAGAGAAAACATCTAAAAATTCTCTATAATTATCAATACAAAAACGTTAATAGCATAAATTATACATCATAATGAGCAAATACAAACTAAAAGTAATTAATATTTTTCTAACCATAAGATAAAGATAAATATAACAACCTTCCTTTCCTTCTTTCCAAAACTTAATCCAGGAGTGCCTTTTTCAATAACTATACATGAAATGCCTTTAGGTCCTTTTCCTCCAGTTCTTGCCATAAGCACGTAAGTATCACTATCTCCTGCTCCACTAATAAATGCTTTGCTCCCATTCAAAATATAATAATCCCCATCTTTCTTAGCAGTAGTACTCAAAGAAGCTGCATCACTTCCACTATCTAAGTATTTGTAAAGATAATAAAGATTTTAAAAAATTATAGTGCACTTTAGCTCTGGATACATATTCTGAGAAATAACAAGTAATAAATATTAAAAAAAATGAGAAATTAAAATGATTTTAACAAAATTCGTTCAGACTTTCTATTCTTATTGATAACAAAATTCTCATTTAAAAATATAAGAAAAGTGGATAAAAGGATGGAAAATAAATAACTTATCTCTAATTTTAAACTTTAAAGTGTTTATAATCACCACAACCAAAATAATACAAAGCTCTTTAAAAAAAAAAAAAACGTTTTTATGAGTGAAAATAAGAGAAAATGTTATGCGTGAAATTCAACGAAATTACTATGTCTAGAGTTTTTGTTATTTTCAACAAAATCTTCATTTGGAAATGTGAATTGAAAAAAATGGATTTATGCAATCTTAGATTATAATTATGTAAGTTTCGATAATCAATGTCTTTCTTTTTGTTAATCAATGTTTTCCTGAAGAGAGTGATGTACTTTTAAAATAATTTCTTTAAATTTTGAAAGATGTTTTCTTCATTATTTTTAGTTTATATAAGATAATTTTTCTAATTTTATTTTAAAACAATTAAAAATAACTAAATTAAAAATGATGTTTTCAAGGATGAGACTCAACATTTTGATTGCTTAGGGAGTAGCTCTTTATTGTTATTTGAGAAAAAAATTGTTCAAAAGAAATTTCTTTCTATACACCTACATTTTCGTTAGTCGTCAATTAAATTCCTCCTCTGTTCATCTTCTCTCTTGAATAAAACAATGGTAATTAATAAAGGTGACGCTTTACGCCAGATATGTATAATATGCACGAGCATGTAAATGCAGTAAGTAGAATCTTTGTCACCATCTCGGAAAATGTTTTAAAATCACTCATCAAAAAACAAAAAAATGGTCACATTTTCCCTATATAATGGAAGAGTCAATATTTTCCAACATCAAGGAAATTTTTTTAGTATTACACTTAAAAAAAAATATATATATGGTTAAAATTCCCAATCTTTACCAGCAAGTTAATAAGATTGATATAAGAATATCTTTCTCTGACAACAGGACTGTTCATTCGATTGTTTGTATTTATAACAATTAACATAGAATTTTTATAAATTAAAACATTATTTAAAAAAGCATTGATTTTTAAACAAATTTCACCAAAATAGATGGCAATGAAAGGGTTAATACTAATTTCAAGCGTTAATATTGCAATTCAACTTATGAGTACAGCAAGTTATGGACACTTTTAAGAAATAAGTTATATATATTGTATTACATAAGTGCTTATTTTTAAAAGATGTTATATTTGTAACATGATAAATTGAAGATGAAAATATGTACAACTTGATAAAAAAAATTATTAAATTTAACCCAAACGTTGCAAATATCCTTCAAAAAATCCTTTTTCAAAGGATTTTGCAGTGTTGTTCCTCCTTAAGGTGATGTCACATTTTCTCTTTGCGCATCAATATGCCCTCTGCATTTCACTTTTTTGAGATCGAATCCCCTTGCACGTTAGGCTAACGGTGGGAGGAATTCATACTTTTCCTCTCCATGTAATGCAAATGTAGGTTAGTTCCATCAAAAAGTCCTCCATCAAGGCAAATTTCTCCTAATACTTGATCCAGGAGTTCCCTCGTCATCTGGACTGTGTTTAAAATTTACAAGGCTACGGTGTTCAACATTGGCAGTTGTTCATCGACGGTTATATAGATAAAAAGTATTAATTTACATCTTTATTAAATCCTTTTACAAATACTAAGGCTAATAATTTCAGTATGTTTCATGTAGATCAAGAAATTCATGAATTTTTTTTTTAACTTATCAAATGATGAAATGGATATATTCAAAGGCTAATAAAAAGTAGACATAAAAGGTTATTATAAGGCATTTTTAAACATACTAGGCTCAGTTAAACAGTAAGAGGCAAACTTCTCCATAGTTGCAAGTGGTGGCAAAAATCTTTGCTTCTGCTCTTCATTTCCAAATTGATCAATCATCCATGCACACATACTAAAAACAAAAATCAATATATTTATTGTGAATTGCTCACTGTATAATTGCTCATTGTACAAAGAATTAAAAGTTGAATTAAAAAAACAAATACTATTACATAGATAAAACCCCGTTGAAGAATTTTTTTGGGCTTTCTATGACATACTTCCCAAGCACTTATATCTTTTTGCAAGATACTTTTAATAATAACAATTACTAATTTCAAGTAACAGAAGCATTGTGTTTACAGTGAAAAAATTTTTAAAAAAAACCACCTACTCGTATTACTGTATATAATTGTTTTAATTGTTAATGTATTTCTTTTTTTCTTAATTTTAATACTATGGGCAATATTCTCGCTTCCTGGAGGCAGAAAAAAGCACTGATAATTTCCTTTTTTGAATTTTGTAAATCCTAATTACATAAAACCAAAATAATTAAAGACTGTGAAATCCTTCGATAGTTATTACTGAAAAAAAAAGATAGAAGTCGAAATCAAGAGAATCGAACTCTGTAAAAAGAAATTACTCAAATGTTTGTTGCGTTTCGTAATTCGGTTGTAGTCCTAAATAAAATTGCAATAAAAAAGATGGATTTTAAAAACTAGGTGGAAATCCATAGCAATGACTGAACGAAAAACCGATAGAATCATTGCATCAAAAAGTAAATATTCAAATGCGAGATCAGAATTTCCCTCATTGTCTAAAATGCATCGGGATATTTACAAACCACGTAAAAAGAATTATCAATAACTGCAGAAAAAGCATTCGAAACACTACATGGATTTACAATATTACTGGCATAAATTGAGCGTGTCAAAAACTGATTATTTAAATGCGTGGAGAAATACCAACAATGTGAAAATCAGTAGCACTAGCAAAAACTGCTAAAAAGTTTTTAAAAAAAAAGAAGAAGAAGAAATCGTCACATTAAAAGTAAATAATCAAAATGAGCGACTTGAATTTTGCGGGTAATAAAATTGCATAAAAAATTATCAATATTAATTTTAAAAAAATGTGTTGTTGATTACAGTCTGGGAAACATCCCTGGGAAATGATCTGAAGACATGCCATCACAATTTTGATCCTCTGCAGAGGGGACGACTCTCCTGCTTCGGTAGTCCGACGACCCGCACGAAGTCGAGCACTTTACGGTAGCACTTCAGAGTTTAACAAGGATTGATACCATACACCCTCAGTCCCTTTGCAGGCTGATCAAAGTGGTCTCCTGCTCACACACTGACTGCAACCAGTGATGCTTGATTTCGGTGTTCCACTAGGATCTAACGATCAGTCCTCCACTGCGAGACAATAACCGTCGAACAAACGATTGAAATACCTCATGGATTATCGATGATATCGGTGCAAACCAAGTGCGTCAAAGAGTGATTTCTTCAATGCGCGATTTTAACTTTGCCAATCGCGTGCTGTAATAATATCGGTATTGAAAAAAAAATAAAAAAAAAATCACAAGAATATTTATAGTAATAACTGAGAAGTAAAAGACATCGAGATTTTCTTTAAAAAAAGTTAAAATTCGTAGCAATAATTACCAAAAAAAAGTAATCAAAACCCTACATATATTTAAGATTTAATCGACGCAAGTTGTGAGCGAAAAAGTAAAGACTCAAATGAGTGATTTAAATTTTTCATCTGGGTAATATATTTAAAATATTAAATCAATTTAATTTTAACCAAACTGAAGAAAAAAAAAGTGACAAATGTACCGTAATGATAAATTAATTTTTCTGCTACAAATCTGAATTAGCAACAAAATCCTTACTTACAGTCATATGTAATTAAAACATAAAATATGGTGACTTAAAAAAATGAAAGGAAGACCATAGTTTCTTGAGCGAACAATCTTTTAAACTTTCACGATTTCGGATTGAATATATATATATATATATTCACACACAGCTTATATTACATAGGGATACATAGAGGGGGGAAATGGGATGAGGTGATGAGGCAGGGCCCTCTATTCATCCACCTTTCTACCCTGAAGGACAGGAGGGATGGATGCATCCCTAGCTCTATATTCTCATGTACTATCCACCATCCTACCATGCAACACAAACATAAAGGATAGGAGGGAGGAATGTTTAAGCAGGCTTTTCAGTATTTAAAAAAAATCTATTTATTTAAATAATTGAACAAATTTAATTACGAAATTAATTACTGATATCAATTATTTATAACCGAATGACACTTGTTCATCCCAGACAATCATAAAATTTAAAGATCATAAAATTTAAAAATAACCAACGGATCACATCGCGCGCTCAAGAAAACACCTGCTCAAACAAGATGAAGAAGACAGAGTCATGTCTAGCCCCTTAACGATCGGATAATTTTCAAGAAAACGATCATAGAAGTGTCTATTTTGCCAAATACACATAATTTGATTAGTGCTAGTATCTAGTTTAAAATAAACTAACTATTTACAATTACCTTAAAAATATCCTGGTACTGCTATATGGTGTGAAAAATGAGAAATAAAATGTCTTCCGGGCAAAAGAAATGAATTAGTTTTATTCTTATTGGCGCATTACTACTGAACACTCCAGCCCGTTAATATCACGGGAACGAGAAGGCAGCGGTTAAAGAGGAAAACAACCTTGAAGATAAATATAAAAAGGAAGTGCGTTCGGGACAGAGATCACACGCTCAAAAGGGTTGTAGTGTGTGGCAAAGAAATATTCCAGGATTGGAAATCTATTCTTTATTAAATCTTTTCATTTCCGCAACACACAAAAATACAAACAAACATAACATTCAGGGAAAACACCAAATACACTCTAAAACAAAAAAATTGACGCACCAAGAAGCAATCATCCGATTGCTTTGAAATTTCGTATGCATGAATGTTTTGAACAGATATGGATGGAATGATGCAGACTGGGGACGTATAGTCTTTAGCGACGAATCCCGCTTCCAACTGTGTCCTGACGATCATCGAAGACGTGTTTGGAGACGCACAGAGCAGGGGGGGGGGTCCTGCCTTCACTATTACACACCATACCGGCCCTCAACTAGGCATTATCGTCTGGGGTGCCATTTCCTTTGACAGCCAGACTCCTTTGGTCGTCATTAGAGGTACACTTACTGCACAGCGGTACGTCGACGACATCCTAAGACCTGTTTTGCTACCGTTCCCTTTGCAGCGTCCTGGGCTGGTTTTTCAGCAGGACAATGCCAGACCACATACGGCACGTGTTGCTATGAACTGTCTGAAAGCTTGTCAAACTCTTCCTTGGCCTGTCAGATCACCAGATCTCTCTCCCATCGAGCATGTCTGGGATATGATGAGAAGGCGATTGCATCTGGCACGGAATGTTGACGACCTCGTTCGACAATTGGATCGAATTTGGCAGGAAATACCGCAAGAAACCATCCGGGAGCTTTATCGGTCTATGCCACGCCGTGTGGCAGGTTGTATCCAGGCTAGAGGCGGGTCAACACCTTATTGAACTTGTTACTGTAACTCTGCAATAAATTATTCAATTGTTCTGAAATTTTAATCATTTACTATTCTGTACATTGTCTTTCTATCCACCAATTTTCGTTTCAATCGGACAACTCCTTGGTGCGTCGATTTTTTTGTTATAGAGCAGAGGTTCCCAAACTTTTTTTTCTCGTGGACCACTTTCAAAGTTTTACTATTTTCGGTAGACCCCCTGCTGCTACATCTACTGTATTCCCAAAACTAATCACCCTAAATTGGGGGTATTAAGAAGAAAAAAGAAAGTAGCACATTTTCTTGTGTCCTATTTATTAAAATAATACTTGTGGTTATACAAAATTATAAACATTTATTATTACAAACAATCAACAATCAACTCTGAAATGTAAATCAACAATAAAAAATAGTCATACTTTTAATGAGACGGATGTACTTGATGAATTGACATCAAATTATCAATATTTGGCTTCAGTTTTGTAAGAAGTAATCTCAAATCTCCCCGTTCTGTGATGTTCAATCTACTCCTTTTTTTTGTTAACAGGTTGGTAACGGCATTAAAACTTCTTTCTACAAGATATGACGAGGGAAACGCTATCAAAAATTTTCTCGCAATTTCCCACAGCCCAGGACGTTTTTCGGGGATTTCTGCCTGCAGCCAAAATGTTTGATAGCCTTTTTTAAATTTCACCTTCAGTTGGTGCTGAGCTCAAGTAGCTCCTCTTGTAATACCACATTCGCCTCTTCCGTTTCATCAAATGGGGTTATGATTCATGGTGGTATTTCCATCGTCAGAATATCTTCAAATCTATTTCTGAAGTCATCATGCAGGGTATTTAAATGCAAGCTGGCGCACGGACGGCACTTTGCAAGTCTCGACATGTGGTGTACTATTATCTATTGTTCTATTCAATTCTGTGTTTGAACTGAGTCTCAAATATTTTTGAGTACCTACCTAGTGAATGATGCAACCTGCTTACGTTGATAGGTAAATTCAAGCCAAACTTTTTGTTCTTTATTATGAAAACCAGAAAATTTTTCGTGAACCCCCGTGTGGTCTCCTATGGACCCCTGGGGGTTCACCTGGACCACTTTGGGAACCTATGTTATAGAGTGTAAGATATAAATTGATATCGAGCGAGAGAACGTTCAAAGCAGTGTTCCCATCTTCACTTCTCGGATCCAACTCAACATCTCATCACCAAAATGGCCACCACTCGCCAAGAGAGGTGCGCCTAACTCTCACAGGATCTCCAAATGTTACAAATTATTTCTTTTTTTGTATTTCCTTAAGAAATGTTTATTAAGATGGAGAGTTAACGAAAATTTAAATCTTACAGGGTCTACTAACTCAGTATCATCTCCTCTTTTTCCAATCTCAGTGCAGTTTCTTCCAAAATATACCTTAACCTGGAACCTGTACAGAGGTAATTCTTCAGCATCCGAATGGAAATTTGATTATCGGATAATAGTTTTCGGAATACTCAAAGCGATCCGTTTAGACGATTGCCCCCTCCTCAAAACGCTTTTCAAAAAAAGATTTTATTTTATCAGAGCATGTTCCTGACAGCACGTGTGAGTATAAAAAAAACTACACTATCACGGCTTAATTGAACTAAACTCTAATCAGCGATCTGATAACGATAGAATCTTCGAAAAAATATTTAAAAAATGTCAAATCGGAGAAACGTCTCGCTCCAGTTAATTTCCTGGCTTATGTGAAATCCCCCCGAAAACTCCCAATCAATGGTGAACAAAGCAACATCAGCAAAGCTAGAAACAGCCCGGTCCCAGCAGTATCCGACTTCGACGACGACAACATCGAGATCTCCAGAGAAGAGGTTCTCAGAGAAGATGAACACTCGTCAACCTTTCAGAAAGAATAAGAAGAGTTAAAAAAAGGAAGTGACAGTGCCTATCGGAAGACGAAACAACTCTCGCAAACAAACGAAATATTAGATGACAGCAGCCATGACTTTAGCACATGAACAATTTATGGAGCAAAAAAAATCACATTATAATGTATAATCTTTATATTGAATTATGATAAAATAAAACTGAAATTATAACGTTATATAAATGCCTCATTAATCAGTATCATATATATAAATAATTTAAAAATATATATAAATTATATATATATATATATATATATATATATATATATATATATATATATATATATATATATATATATATATATATATATATATATATGTCAGGTATATATGCCGAGTTACTTCAAACTACACCATAATGCGATGATGGTTATCATCAACTAATTCAATCAACCATATGATCAATAACAATAACAATAGTATTTATTCCTCAATAATAACATGAGTCACCTAGACTCTTAAGCAATTAGGTTCGAACCACACAGGTTCCAAGTTTTACCTAAAGACAACCAGTTTCACTTAGAAACTACATCAACTGACTAACTCTTCATTTACATCGAGAAAGTTCGTTGCTTTTCGTTAAAGAGAGCGACATCTGGCGTACTAACAGAGAGGCTGTAGTCTAGCATGTTACATATATATATATATATATAACGTCGTTGCCGAGTGGAAGGATTAAAACAGGTCTTAGGCCGGGAAGAAGGGTACAAAATTTATTTATTAATTATTAGACAGAGCAGTCATGAAAGTGTGTACGAAAAGTTGCGCTCCTTCGTTATATGTTAGGGAAAATCTTGCAAAGTAAAATCCGTAAAATGTTTCAATTTAGGGAAAGAGGGAAATCTTAGTAATTGCTATTGGTTTATCAAATGAATCGAGAGTTTCCCATAGAGAGCAAAGGGAAAAATGTCCTGCTTCTAATTAAATGCATGCTTGAGCCAAAAATAAATTTAAGAACAGGATGTGGCTTTTAAAAGTGTGAGAAAGTACTTCGATTAGAATAATTAATTAGGATAACATAAAAAGATTAATTGAAGCTTTTTATGCTACATGCCCCCTCGCCAAAAATAATTAGTTACAATCCAAAAAAAATTTTGTTACATCCCCCCTCGCTAAAAATTTTTAATTACAATCCAAAAATTTTAAAAATTATCCATTTGCAAAATCTTCCCTATGGTAAAAGTACAATTAAAATGAAAAGAATAGCTGAGTTCCTTGGTTATATGTTAGGGGAAATCTTGCAAAGTAAAATCTGTAAAATATCTCAATTTAGGGAAAGAGGGAAATCTTAGTAATTGCTATTGGTTTATCAAATGGATCGAGAGTATCCCACAGAGAGCAAAGGGAAAAATGTCTTGCTTTTAATTAAATGCATGCTTGAGCCAAAAATAGATTAAAGAACAGGATGTGGCTTTTATAAGTGTGAGAAAGTATTTGGATTAGAATAATTAATTAGGATAACATAAAAAGATTAATTGAAGTTTTTTATGTTATATATATATATATATATATATATATATATATATATATATATATATATATATATATATATATATATATATATATATATATATATATATATATATATATATATATATATATATATATATATAAATCAATTTAAAATTCAAGCTGAAAGGAGTCATTTTTTATTTTCAAAGGAGAATAGAAAAATCACGAACACTTCTCTCCCCTCGGATGAGCAAGAAAGATATCTTTGGAATAAAATTCTGAAGGGCTTTCGAAAGAAAAATTATGCTGAAAAGAAAACCAAAATTTTTTACTTTCCAAATGAAAATCTTTCTTCAAGTACTGAGTAACGTACTGCGACGTGATTCTGCCAAGGGGTAAATGAAGTAGTAAGGTATCATGTTAGAATGAAAATCATAATCTTCAAGAATTTATCCATTATTCCTTGCATTACGTATAAAATCATTTTAAATAACTTTAAAATCATCCAGTGACAAATCAATGTTTTTAATGAACAGTTTAAGTTATTTGTCTTTTAAACTAAATAACATTTTGAAATTTGAATATCAAACAAAACGAATATGATAAAATATTTTGATACTAAGTATCCAAGTAAATTAAAACAATTTGGTTAAACACTCATTTTCAAGAATTAGAGCTGTTCACATACTAAATTTTTAACAAACACTTGTAATATTCGATTACCAGAACAATAAGAAAGATGAACAAAAAAACAAAAAAAAGACTTAAGAAAATAAGTGAATCAAAATGCTTCATTCCTAATAATTTAAAGAGCATTTTTATTACACTTAAATTAAATAAAAAATAATCAGTGAAATCATTTCACAGTAAATTATAAATTAATAAAAAAAATTATAACTAAGCGCAAACATAAAAAATTGATCTATATAACTAATTCTAAAGAAACGAAAAACAAGAAATATAAAAATAATATTAAAGAACTACATAAATTTTTCAAATTACTGCTATGATTCTTATTTTGAAAGTCAAAAACCAGAAGGCAATAAAAAAAATAGGTTTATTACTATTAGTATCTACAACAAACTATTAGAAGAGACAGACATGACGCATGATCTCTGGATAAACACATCTCCCCCCCCCCCTCCCAGAAGAATTTAGTTTGAGCAGATTTTCAAAAACAAGAAGCCAATAAAAAAAATAGGTTTATTACTATTAGTATCTACAACAAACTATTAAAAGAGACAGACATGACGCATTATCACTGGATAAACACATCTCCCCCCCCCCTCCCAGAAGAATTTAGTTAGAGCGTCTTAGCACTGATATAGAAAGAATTGAGAAAACAAATGGGAACTTATTTCAAAGCATAAGTGGGCTGCTTTAAAAAAAAAACGGAAGGAAAAAATGCAGATTTTCAGCGCATATAATCATCTGAAAAAACTATCAATTGCCGATCTTTCCTTATTCGGGTTTAGATATTCATGCAAACAATCATTTTCAAGCATGAACCGTATCAAGAGTAAATAGAGAGAGGAGAATTTATTTATTTCTAATTGATGAGAGCTTGGAATCAAGTTTTTAATTAAAAGCAACAACATACACCAACTTTCCAAGGCGAAGATGCAAGGCCATAAGGGCTTGTTCGTCATTTTCAAAATTTAAGTTTTTGGAACTTTTGCGATTTTATTTTAACAATAAATAGTATCGCTATTAAATGTAAATATCATCTTTTACTCAACAAACCTATACAGTTTAACTAAGCCTTAAATATTAAAGCATTAAGTTAGTTTTAGGGAGTGATTAATGAAAAAAAATACACAAAGCGAGAACACAAGACAATTGTGGATAAAAGGCCTCAGTGAATGCACTGAAATGAGATATTCAATTGAGAATGTTCTTCGGAAAATCCAACATAAGAGTGTGGTGTAACTCAGGGCTAAAGAGAATAGATTCTCTATCCTCTTTAGCCCTGAGTATAACTAGCACTATAATATTAAAATAGCAATTCACTAGTATATAAGACATGTTAACTAGATTTAATCTTGAGGTACCTTTTGATAGATGAAGGTTGACACTGTCAAAAATTAAATCCCTTCAATGGTAACCTGCGGACGTGATTTGAACTCGCCAACATCGATGGATGGTCCACATTAAACAGTTGATATGCTTAAAATATAGAGCTCAGAAAAAAAAAGGAAAAAAATTCGGTGAAGTAAATAAAATGCATACCTGCCACCTTTTACGCATTTGGCGTAAAATTTTATTTTTATATTTAAAGCGGTAGTAAAATGTATGCTTTCCATATATTCCTTGCATTTATAAACTAAATTTATAAATTCTTTGATCACCACTATTCTTTAAAAAAAAATTAAGTATATATGGAAAACTGCTGTGGTAGTTCGCAGAAGCCCTCTCAAAATACAACTTATGTTTCTGCCTAAAATTGTAACTTACATACCATTTTACTACCACTGGAGAAAATCAACCTCGAAAAGAATAAAAGTTGGCAGGTATGAAAATGTCTCCCGGTCAATAAACAAAAATGAAGAAAAAAAATGAGCGAAATGATATAAATAAACAAAAATGAAGAAAAAATATAATGAGCAAACATGATATAAATAATGGTAAAAAAAAAAGTAAAAACAGCATACCACCTTGATCAAAAAGTTCCCGGAATAACCCCCGGTAGGAGCTACCATCGTTCCGATTTGAGTTCCGTTTTTTTTTCTTTTCTTTTTTTTTTTTTTGTTAAGTTGGTATATTTGTTGTTGATATTCCCTCTAAATCTTAGCGCCATAGCTTGACATTTGCAAAAGTTACGTAGCCAAGAGTACATCTATCTCTGCTTGTGTTGGTGATTTTTTACAATTTTAAAAATGGATTTAAATTTGCAACAACGAACTTGTATTAAATTTTGCGTAAAAAACGGATTTAATGCTGCGCGAACGTTGGAAAAGTGTTTCGGCAACGATTCTCTAAAGAAAATGGTCGTTTACCAGTGGCACGAGGGTTCAAAAGTGGTCGTGCGTCAATCACGGATGATGAACGCAGTGGCAGAGCATCAACATCGAAACCCGACGAAAACATTGATGAAGTAAAAGAAATGTTGGTCAATAACCGCAAATTAACCATCAGAGAGATAGCAGACGGCTTGAACATTGCCTATGGATCTGTCCAAGACATTTCGGTTAATGATTTGGGTTTCCGTCGTGTCGCAGCAAAGTTGGTGCCAAAAGACCTCAATTTCATGCAAAAAAAGAGACCGTGTTGACGTCGAAAAAGACATGATTTGCGAGGCTGAATCCAATCCCACATTTAGCAAAAGGATCATTACTGGAGACGAGACTTGGGTTTATTTATGAGTACGACACGCAATCCAGACATCAGGCAAGTGAATGGCGTTCATCAAATGGTAATGGCGTACATCAAAATAAAAATCGCAGGAAGCACTGATGGACATACCGAAAACCGAATATAAAAAATGTTTCGAGGATTGAATCAAGAGCTGGCATATGTAAGTGTGTTGCAGTCGATGGGGATGGATTACTTTAAAGGGGACAATATAGATTTAGATGAATAAACTTGCATTTTTAATTTTCTGAATAAATTCCGGGAACTTTTTGATCAAGGTGGTAAATCAACTAGTGGTATTACCACTATAAATAATAAAATACCAATTCACTTGTATATAAGACATGTTAACTTGATTCTATCACGAGGTACCTTTTGATAGATGAGGGTTGTCTTAGTCTATAATTAAATCCCCTCATTGGTGACCTCCGGACGTGATAAGAACTTGCCAATATTGATGGATGATCCACATTAAACAGTTGATTTTCTTAAAAATACTGTTCAAAGAAAGAATTAAAAAAAACCAGTGAAGTAAATAAATTCTCCCGGTAAATAAACAGTTATTGAAGAAGAAAAAAATAACGAGCAAAATGATATAACCAAATATGAAGGGGGGGGGAATGAGCGAAATGTGCTATAAACAAAAAATGAAAGAAAAATAAATAACTTAGAAAAATGCTATAAAACAAAAAAAATTAATGAGCGAAATGCTATGAAAAAAAATATAATTAGCAAAAATTTATATAAATAAATAAACAGCATGAATCAACTAGTGGTATTCGTTTATCGAATTCCATCAAAGATAAAATTCTAGAAGGGGAGTAATGTGGCGTAACTACCACTTTAAATATTGAATACCAATTCATTAGTATCTAAGACATGTTAACTTGATTCTATCTTGAGGTACCCTTTGATAGATGAAGGTTGACATAGTCTATAATTAAATCCCCTCAGATGAAGGTTGACATAGTCAAAAATTAAATCCCTTCATCAAAAGTACCCTAATCAATTGGATAACAAATACCTACAGATATCACTTAAATTTAAGAATGAGACACTTAAAAAAGATTTCAATCCTTGAACCTTTAATAAATGGTTCAGATGATTGAGTTTTTCGACCATTGATGTAGATTATATTTACAGATTTCAGCTATCTCCTACATTTTGATGGTCAGATTTCCGTGGGATATAAGATATGTTTATTACAACTCTAAATTCTTTTCGAATTGACTTGACTTCCTTAAGGACTGTTTAGACGATCCAAGTTCTTGGACGAAGATTGATTAAAATTGATGGAACCTTGTTTTGAGCTTGGATTGTGTAAACTATCATCCAAGTCCTTGGACGATAGTAGAGCATGTTCTACTTTCCAGCCAAGTTTTTCCTCCCTTAACCAATCAGCTTCTTAAGTTTTGTGACGTCAACAAACGGGCATCAGATGTCATTTTGTCGTTTGTTTTCATATATTTTAGTCCAAATAAATTAATATGTTATGGTCCATTTGCGTTATGATTTTATTTGAATTTATTCAGTAACTTTAAAGTCATGTAAGTATGATTTTATAATCAATTATCTCCAAGAAATTCGAATCATCCAATTTCTTGGAGAGAGAAATTCCTTCAATTTCTCGGATTCAAGAACTTAGACCGTGTAAACAGACCTTAAGGTTGGTAGGGTATGTTTAGTTAGGGTTAAGATATATATGAAAAAAAGGAATGAGAGAAAAGCAAGCTAAACAAAGTAGTAATGTTCACTAAAATACCCGGGGTCATGGTATTACGCCTTGAATCTACTTATTATATTCTAAATATATTTTTAAGATAAACTACCTGGGAGGACTAAATAGTAATGAATGTTCTCTTAACAAACATGCAAGACATAGTATAGCATACACACAGTTACAAACTAAGGCAAACAACGTTAAAGAGCACAAAAATATTTATAAAATACAGACAGCTGTTTCGGATGCTCAAAGGGCAACCTTCATCAGTGCAACAGAGGGCAACCTCTCAAAGCATCAGTGCTCAAAGGGCAACCTCTGTTGCACTGATGAAGGTTGCCCTTTGAGCATCCGAAACAGCTGTCTGTATTTTATAAATATTTTTGTGCCCTTTAACGTTGTTTGCCTTGGTTTGTATTTTAGCACAAAGGTCGTCCACTTGTGTATTTATACACATAGTTAGCTTTTTTTGTTCATTAACAATAAATTTCAAGCTGTATTATTTTGATTACAAAATAGTTTGAAAGTTAGTTCTCTTCTTAATTTAAAAAAAGAGCAAAACTTAAATGACGCTCACTTGTGAATAGTTAAGTAGGCTGTTGTACTAACACAACCATGGGACAATGCTTCAAAAATTATTGATGCATCTAATCGTGTCATACCAGACCCGCCATATTTTTCAGAGGTGTATATAGCACCGAAGCCTAAGGCAGCAGCTTTTCGTAATGTTTCAGCAGGAAATATCTCCTACAAAAATATACAAAATAGTTACTTAAAATTAGCAACTTATCTTCGTCATACAATATTTTTCAACAACAAATGTGTTCATAAATTTAAGAAACACACTATGAAAGTTTAAAAATAGAGGCTTGATGCAATATAGTGATAAGCCACATTTTTTTTAATCAAAGGTAAAATTTTTTCATCAAACTGCTGCATTATTGTCTCCAATTAAGTATTATTACAAATTTTTAAATTTATAACTAGAAAACAGCAAAATACTCAGAAACACAGTCTAAATAGAAAACGTAATTTTCCTTAGAAAATAAAAAAAAAAAACATTTTTGAAAAAAAAAAAATGAAACTTTGGCTTATCCTTATAATGCCCTTCGTTCTTCATATATATTTACGTGCAATGGCACGTTCAATATGCCAAAAATCGCTAAGTTTTTTTTGTTTCTTTTTTTTTTTTTTTAAAGAAAAAAAAAAGATTAGAGAATCAGCAAGTTCATTTCAGTCTCTAAAGCAAAACACAGCAAGGTATCGAATAATATTTTCGCTTTTCCTTGGTGCAGGTCTTCTATCCGTTGTAATTAAAAACTTGTGATAGCTCGAAATATAACTTCTTTTTTGATTAAATGTCTTTGTTTTGTCTACGAATAAAAATAAAAGTTTCAAACGGGCACATTAGCAGAGGGATAAAGAAGTAGATAATTTGCCATCAGGGTAGTTTCACAAAATTCTTCTGATTCCCCTTTCTTATGGGAGTGATGATGATCTATCAGTAGGAGCTCCAGTAGGAAATGTCCAAATTCTCTTTATTTTAATAATTCAAAAATTAAAACCCACTTTTCTCTCTCGTATGCCTGTTAAAACAAAGGGGTGCGATTGTTCTTGTTTTCCAGTGGCGCCATCTATGGCCAAGGATTCGACTTCTGCCACACCCATTCGTCGCCCCCGTTTATAGGGCGGACCCATTCATACATCCATTCATTCATTCACAGATCGTAATTTTGATCTGAATCAGAGAACGATCCATCTCCAATCCAGTACCCCCAGAGCTATTGATTTGTTATGGGAACGTGGAAGACTTTGCGACTCGACAGATTTAACGTGCATCAGTCACCATTTACTACACGTGGAAACTTCGGCCGGTGAGGTTCGAGCCTACGAACTCTCGGACATGGGCCCAGCGCCCTACCGACCAGGCTATCCAAGCCCCTCTTTAAGAGCATAAAATAAAATGTCTCTACTAGGAAATCGAGCGACGAGAATAAAACGACAATTGACAATAATGGATTGATAAATGAATTGTGCGCGATATATTAAGACACATAATAATGGGAAATGCGTAGCTTGTAACTTACATGCTACTTTTCTTAAACAAGTTCATACAGACATCGATATTAGTCACTATAAGAGCGATCTAGTGATCTAGTTCTTTTCAGTTTCGATTTATGGAGCATGCGCACCTAATTCTTACGAAAGATGGAAAGAATGATTTTTTCAATAATAATATTTTATTTCATTTTATATCCGTCGTTGAATAGCTGACCCAATTTTGGGGTTTACGACTACTAATATTCAACTCCGTAGTCTTGTAATTTTGAACCAAACCAGAAGACAAAGAAACTCCTGGATCAGTACCCCCAGAGACGTTGTTACGGGAACATGGATGACTTTGCGACTCGACATATTTAACGTGCATCAGTCACGATTTGCTACACTGGGAGTCTTGGGCCGGAAGGGAACGAACTCACGAACTCTTGGACATGTTCCCAGCGCTCTACCAACCAGGCTATCTCGGCCTCCAAATAATAATATTTTATTTTATATTATAACCGTCGTTGAACAGCCGACCTTAGTCTTGTAATTTTGAACCAAACCAGAAGACAAGGAAACTCCTGGATCAGTACCCCCAGAGATATTGATTTGTTACGGGAACATGGATGACTTTGCGACTCGACATATTTACCGTGCATCAGTCACCATTTGCTACACTGGGAGTCTTGGACCGGCGGGGATCGAACTCACAAACTCTCGGACATGTGCCCAGCGCTCTACCAACCAGGCTATCCCGGCCTCCAAATAATAATATTTTATTTTATATTATAACCGTCGTTGAACAGCCGACCCAATTTTTGTGTATACGACTACTAATAACTAGCTTAACCCCGCCCCGCCCCCCTAAGGGGGCATCCGGAAACAGTCCGAAAGTTCGAAGTGCGCGCAACAGTTCAATCACATAAGCAAACATATTCAAAATTTTCAAATTAGCGTTTTAACAAATAGGTAGAATATTAAATATGAAATCCAGAAAACAGCGTTACTTAGAAATAAACTAAATACAAACAAACATAACAAAGAAAATAAACAGTATCAATCAGAAGAGATATTGATGTCGCATCTTCAGTAGGGGTGCAAAGTTAATAAAAGGAAAGAATTTCACATGGTTAAATATAAGATGTTTGTAACTCAGAATAAAATATTTCAGCTGGCACAACAATACTTAAGGTATCAAATTCCAGGAATTTCTCTTTAAAACAAAACAACAAAAACAAAACAACAAAAAAAAGACATCTACTCTAGGAACACAAGTGATTAAAAAATCAATGAGGAATCACATAAGGGCAGAGATTGACAAAAGACATGAAATTAAAACGCAAAAAACAGTTTAGGAAAAAATTCAAGTAAAAATCAAACCATAGCAGGTAAATCAAAAAGAGATTTAAAGTATATCTTTCCTAACAATAGGCAGCAAGAGACCATCAGGATTCAGGGAGGGGCCTTGTTACTAAACAAATTTCTTACTATTTCCTCAATTCCCTTTTTTATTTTAGGGTTCGACCAATGCTGCCTACAAATGTTCAACTCCGTAGCCTTGTAATTTTGAACCCAATCCAGAAGACAAGGGAGCTCCTGGATCAGGTATTGGGAGAAATTTGCCTTCATGGAGGACTTTTTGATGGAACTGACCCGCATTTGCGTTACATAATGAGGAAGACCACGAGAACCTCCCACGGTTAGCCTAACGGCAAGGGGACTCTAACCCATGATCCGTCTGCCACTGAGGATACTTCACGTCAGCGCTGTTTTCGGTGCAAGCCGGATGCGGAGTTCGTATCGGCCAGTCATCGCCGGGATCGAGCCCCGGTTCACCTCATTGGAAGGCGAACGCTCTATTCCCTGAGCCATCGCGGCTCTCAATGATAATATTGGCGAGATTTTTGACTACATATTATTATGCCAAAGATCAATCTTAAAATAACCCCTTTAGTTCTTTTCGGTGTGCGGATACGCGCTCTTATTTTGAGGGTCAGAAATCAAAATATATATATATATATATATATATATATATATACTACTGGCCATTAAAATTGCTACACCGGGAAGGAATGCAAATTACAGAATGATATTTATTGGGGACATACATTATAGTTGGAAGAACAAGTGATTAAATTTTCAGGATATTTGGATCTTGAGGAATCAGTACTCAGAGCAACCTCCCTTGGCAGCAATAACAGCAGTTATTCTCCTGGACATTGAGTCGAAGAGATTGGATAGCATGGACGGGTACTACAGCATTCCATGCAGCTTCAACATTATGCCACAATTCATGGACTGTAATGACTGACGAGTGGTGGCGTGCCAGTCGTTCGGCAACCATTGACCAGACATTTTCAATTGGTGAGAGATCAGGAGAACGTGCTGGCCAGGACAACAGGTGAACATGTCGGGACAGTGTGGGCAACATGCGGTCGTGCATTGTCCTGCTGCAACGTTGCGTTATGCAGGACTCGAAGATAAGAAATGCCGGCAATGCAAACAAGAGGTGATCGAAACGTGTATCCAATGGTACCCTATACCATTACTCAAGGTTATGGGCCAGTATGACGATGTCGAATGTAAGCTGCCAATGGGCGTTCTCTACGATGTCGCCAAACACGGATGCGGTCATCACGATACTGTATACAGAACCTGGATTCGTCTGAAAAGACGACGTCACGCCATTCCTGTGTCCAGGTTCGTCGTTGATCACACCATTGGAGGCGCTCTTGCCTGTGATGTAGCGTCAAGGGTAGCCAAAGCCATGGTCGCCATGCTGACAGTCCATGCTGCTGCAAACGTTGTTGAACTGTTCGTGCAGACACTTGTTGTCTTGCAAATGACCCCATTTGTTGACTCAGGGTTCGTGACGTAGCTGTAGAATCCCTTAAGGCCATGTGGATAACATGTCTGTCTTCTCGGCTGTTAGTGATGGGGTCCGCTGAGATCCTGCACAGCGTTCCATATGACCGTCCTGAACCCATCGATTCCATATTCTGCTAACAGTCGTGGGATCTCGACCAACGCGAGCAGTAATACTTCGGTATGATAAACCGCAATCACGGTAGGCCACAATTCGACCTCGATTAAACTCAAACACGTGCTGCTAGGCATTTACACGAGACATAACAAAAGCTTTTTTACCCCAGAACAACGCTCAAATTCAATTTCTGTATGAGAAGCTTTGAGTCAAACAACATTGTCTTTTACACACATTGTAGGAGTCGCTACCGGCACTCGCTTTGCATGAATGCACTGATAAGCTAATCATTTACCTACCACAATATGCTTTATCCGTCCTGCAAATTTCACGTTCGCGGTGTATATATATATATATATATATATATATATATATATATATATGCATACATACCGCACGTTCGCGGTATATATATATATATATATATATATATATATATATATATATATATATATATATATATATATATATATATATATATATATAATTTCTTAAAAACGCTTTAATTTTCTTAAACAGACAGACAGACAGAAAGAGAGATATGGCAAATTATGAACTACTGACCGCTCTAACCTCTGACCACTTTCCCGTTTAAATTAGTGCAATCATATTTTCTAGATAACCTTCCAAGCTTCTGAAATAGAAATTCGTAAAAAGAAAAAAAAAGTATGTTTATTTAGTCACTATTAATCTTAGCATTGCAAAATGCCATCACTTGATCTAAAATTATTAAGGTGCTCTAGGTGCTTAGTAAAATTAGCGTTTCTTAAAAAAATAATTTGTAATTACAAAATATTATAATTTACTAAAATATTAAGGAAAATCTAAATCAGGCAAAATACCGCAGGTAAATAACGAGGACGGAAGGTCACGAAACAAAGTTTTAGACGGAAAAATTATTGTGCGAGCACAGACTTGGGTACCTCAAAATACCTGACCCACTGACAAAAAATTGTACAGCATTATCTAGCACTGATCATGGAACAAAATCTTTTATGAACGAATTGCAGTTTATCTTTTACTAGACCGTAGATAACACCAAAAAGCGGTTAATCCATCCATGGATAAAGTAATGTAGAAAATACACAAATCGTGTTAAGTATATTTAATTTAGTCATGACTTCAGAAGGAATTGCACAGGTGTTCAAATAAGGTCCATCTAAAAATAGAAAATATTATCAAATAGATAGCGACTTGTTGTTGTTTTTATTAGTAGAGGATGTCGAGGCTGTTATTATTTGTAGAGGATATTTCTTTGGCACTCTTTTACTTACTTTACTTTTAAAATTTCAACCGCAAGAATTTTGAAATGAACAGACTTCGAGTTCTTAGATTATTCAAAACTAAATAAGCGAACGATAGAAAGGTTAAGAAATCATAACAAACACGCCTTGAAACCCTAATATAAGAGTACTTGAACCACCGAAAGAAAAAAATTCTTTCGTTTATTTGCTCATATCGTAACAAAAGAGTACCCATATCCAAGCATCAAAATATTATAAAATTTTATTTAGAATGAGAGAAATGAATAGTAGAATTGCATTACGGCCTATGAAGATCTACGTGCTAAGTTCGAACATATAAAATGACTTTCCTGATTTTGAAATTTCATTTTTAGGACTTCTGCACGTTATGTAATAAGTGATTTAAAGCAAACAAAAAAAATTTATACATTAGGCCACCAATTTTGCAAGAAAATTGAGCTCTGATTTAAACTATTTGAATAATTGAAAATTTCGACACTAAAAATCTCTAACTTTGCTTAATTTATTTTTGCTTAGTTACAAATTTAACGAGTTAAATCTACATATTTCACTGTATTGCTTAGACATTAAAAAAATCAAAGTAAAACAAATTAGCTATACAATTTTAGCAAATTAATTAACAAATAATTTATACAATTATACAATTTTTGAAAGAAATCAAAATATTATTGGGTGTACAAATTAGTTCGGTCCGTTTTTAAAAAATGGCTCTGCTGTTATGAATGTTATATAGTGACAGCTGGTTTCAGTGGTTTCAGAGAGGTTAAACATCTGTCAATAATATTCAGTTTATATCGCTTTGAGTTTTAAACAAAAACCTTGTTTTTTACTTTGCTGAATATGTCAAATTTTGCGGTAATGAGGCACCATTTGCGGGAGGTTTTATGTTTCTGCTTTAATTGGAAGAAAGGTGCAGCTGAAGCGCATCGATGCTTGTAGAAGTTTATGTTGACAATGCTCCAACTGATAAATCATGTAGAATGGTTTCGACGTTTCAAGAATGGTTAATGGTGAATAAAGAATGGAAAATGGTGAATGATAAATGGTGAATAGTTTTGTATACTATGAGCTGCTACAAACTGGTGATTCCATTACGGGCGATTGGTATAGGCTACAATTTATTCATTTGAGCCGTGCATTACGAGAAAAAAGGGCGGAATACAAGCAAAGACATGACAAAGTTATTCTTCTGCATAATAACGGTCGGACTGATGTCTCAAAAGTCGTAAAAAACTACTTGGAAACGCTCAAGTGGGATATTTTACCACACCCGCTGTATTCATTGGACTTTGCTCCTTCTGATTACTGGTTGTTCCGACGGATGCAGCATGATTTGGCAGGTCACCAGTTCACTACTTTAACAGAAATCGAAAATTGGCTCCTAACTTGGATCGCCTCAAAAGACGAGACATTTTTTCGAGATGGAATTCGAAAATTGCCTGACAGGTGGGAAAAAGTAGTAGCCAGCGATAGACAATACTTTGATTAATCTGTGCATTCATTTTGTTCTGAAATAAATGCATTTTTGACCACAAAAAAAATGGACCGAACTAATTTGTACTCCCAATAGAATAAAATTTTATGTGGTGAAAAATATTAGAATATTTCATTTTAATCACTACAATTTAATTAACGGAGAAAGAAAGTTACTAATATTTTGTAGCATCGCATGTAGCATCACTGAATGTAAATGATCTTGCATGGAACAAGTTTTCGTCCTAGTACTTTTTGTTTACATTAGCCCAAGTAGATTTAATGCTCGGCACCAGCTCAGTTTCGCTTGTAGGAGCAACTCCTTGTAGTTTTTTCTTTACTATATCCCATAAATTTTCAATTGCATTAAGATTTGGTGAATTAATCCCGGGCAAGGCATGGATGTTTCTTTCTCTCTCTGTGTGTTCTATGTCCTTTCTCCTTTGTGTGTGAATGTGACCCGCCCTATAAACGGGTTGTGGTTGTGTGAATGGCGTGGCAGAAGTCGAATTCCTGGCCATAGATGGCGCCACTTAAAAACAGGAACAATCGCACCCCCACTGCCTAAACACGCATACGACAAAAAAAAAAAATTGGGTGAATTAGCTGACCACGGTAGCACTGCTTCAGTCAGATTTTAGTAGGTTTTGATGTATGAGGGGAAGCTAAATCTTGCTGAAAAATTAAATCCTCCTCTTAATCTTAAGATGATAAAATCATATAGTGCTCGAGAATATTTTGATGAATTATTTAATTAACTTTTTCTTTGGGGATCTTTCCAGGTCCATTTGCACAACTCCATACCTTACACTAGCTGCAAATACTACAGAACGTAATAAGCACTCTCTTTATTTGTTTTATCCTTCAAACTCGAACGCTTTGATTGCAATACGATACAAATATACTTTCGTCATTAAATAATATATTTTTCTAATCCTCCAAGTCCCATAACATTTTTGATTAGCACCACCTCATTCTTGCAAGTTTTTGATTTACAGTCGTAAGTAGTTTTGTTTTTGAAACACGAGATTAAAACTTAAATTTATGAAGTCGTCTTAATGTTGTCGGTTTATAAATATTAATTCTTTCTTTCCATTTCCGATGCAAATATCATACACTCCAGAAAAGATTTTTTTTTTTTTTTTTGTAACTATGCGTATTTTCTGTCCTCTCTGGCTGAAGTTTTCGGTTTTCGACTAACATTGCAACGATTATTTCTAAACTTCCAATAGTGTTATAAGATTCTGCTAACGCTTGATCAAACTTACACAACTCAAAGACTTAGACAACTCAAATAGTTGGCTAAGTATTGTTGATTTTTAGCATCTCGATGTAAGTTATTAACTCGTAGCTTTATTGATTCTAGAATATCGCGTACACGTCCCTTTGTAAAACGAATTCAAACATAATGTAGGCAAAAAAGTATATTTAAAATAATCGTCAACAATAAATCTAAAAAACTTATTATTACTCGTAAAACAAAAGCAAATATTATCGTATTATATTCCAATAATTTGGACCAATTAATTTAAATATTCTAACATTTTGAGATTTAATAATAATATTTTTAAATTATCTTTTTTTTTAAAAAATGAGCAAATGTCAAGCTTGTGTCGCAATTTTATTGAAAATACATTCCTAAAAAAATATATCGCTTGTATATATATATATATGCATTGTGTTCTCGTTTTATCGGATAAGAAAACTGATTATTCTAATATTTTGATGAGTCGCATGCATAAACTGAAAATGAATCAGCTGAAATGCGATAAAATAAAGGACGAAACTAAACATTAAGAATAGTAATCAGATCAATATTAAATAACTAATGGAAAATTAATTGGATATAAATTTTATTGCAGGGTTTCGCAACTGATAATGTTATCCTAACTTTCGGAACCCCTATAACCTTTCAATGTAACCTAAGTGTTCAGCGAAATATCATTTGAGAACCGCTCGTCTAGGTAACTGCAAAACCAAAAATATATCTTCTTGGACTGTAAGTATTCAGGTAATTGTGCTTGACATTTATAAAATTTGCAACACCAAAAAAATATCCATCAATGATCAAAACAAAATATCTTTCAGGTGCCATACATCATGTTAAGTGGAATACAAAAATCTTCTGCTCTCAAAAAATTGTTATTTTCATAAACTCCTGAAATAGGCCTTATATATATATATATATATATATATATATATATATATATATATATATATATATATATATATATATGAAAGGGTAGCAGTCATGGTGAGTGATGTTAGGCCACGCAGATAGCAGTTGGAAGGCAAAAAATATTTTATTAACTTCACATAGTATATTTAAGACATTTTCTAGCAAAGGCGGAGCTCAAAATCGCACTCAAAAACTGTGTGCTTAAGTTTTTATCTTAGGGAAAGTAGCAAAGGAATTTCCCTCTATTTTGTTATATTTGAGGGGAAAAGGGAAGTGATAAGGATTACTATTGGTTTATGAAAGAAATCTAGCGTTTCCCACACAAAGCATAGGGAGATATGTCCTGCTCTTAATTAAATGCATAGTTGAGCCAAAAATAGATTTAAGAACAGGATGTGGCTTTTAAAAGTGTGAGAAAGAATTTGGAATAGAATAATTAATTAGGAATAAAGTAGGAGTTGTTTCATAGCAAAGAAACTAACATAAAAAGATTAATAAAAGCTTTTTATGTTACATATATATATATATATATATATATATATATATATATATATATATATATATATATATATATATATATATATATATATATATATATATATATATATTAATAATCATCTATTTAAAAGTTTAGATTAATGCTATAAATGCTACAGTAGCTCCGTATCAAGTCCGAAAATTTTCTAAAGCTTTAATTTGGAAAAACTAGAAGCAGAAATATTAAAAGTTGCCATATCAAAGTTTTTAAATCACTTGTGATACTTAAATTCTCAATAAGTTGCTTTTGTTCTTTAATTTGAAGAAGTGAAAATGCCTTCAAAACTATACTGATACAATGAACATGAAATGTAAAAAGAATACAGTTAGGAAACTGGAATAAATGTTACTCTTCCATTACTTTTAACTCTTTGAATCTGTATTTTTTATTTTTTAAGCTAATAAGTATTAAATTCACTGTGATTACTAAATTTACCATTTTTAATATATTTTATGGTGCTGTGTTTTGTATAAATGTCTGAATTATCTGAAATAAGGTCTTTTTTTCATAAATATGTTTTTGTTCAATTTCATAATTTATGTCCATCATGTTTTAAAAAATTATTTTTTATGCCTTCTTACTTAAACTTTTTTACCAATTGCATACAATTTTCCTTTATTCATCAGGTGGGGTTAGGAAAAGTCATTTTATCCTTTGACAAAGAAGTTTCATTTATAAAAAGCGGAAATCTACTTACAAAAGAAGCTCAGATTTATATTTAATAACTCGAATTTTATAGCGCAAAACATCCTATTTATTGAGAAAAATCACGATTCGTTCAAACGCTCGGGGGCGGGGTCTAAATAGCTTTTTGAGCTGAAACTTTCAGAATTACAGTTTTATAGCAAATGGCACCTTTTTAGAGGATGCTGACAAAGAAATTCGAACTTTCATTTCTTACGACCACCCTAATATACATACAGTAGTGAAATTCCTGAGCATGAATCATTTTCTACACTAAGGATCGTACTCCATACCTCCTATACTTCGGGGTTGCTGTTTCTGGTGTATTTTAAAGCCATTTAGCTCACAACGTGATCATTGTGTTTTGAGATTCTTGCAAACGTGGTATTTGATTACTTATTAATTGGTTTACAATGCGAACAATACTTGTGTTTACAATGCTAAAGGTGCTAACACTAACGCAAGATGGTGCACAGCTTGCAACAAGAACAAACAGTAATAAACAAATAGAAAGAGGCCAAATCACGACTGCCAAAAAAGCGAGTTATTCAAAATCTAGCAACCATGTCACCCTTTTTAACAACATATCTATAAATAACTAAAACATATTTTCACTTCAAACTCACCAGAATTACTTGATAACATCAATATCTTACGAATTACGGCAGATTTGAGCTCAGAAATTATCTAATTTACTTCTATTATTGAAAACAAAATTATCCGTTAGAAAATATCGCCTCGCGGAATAAGCTGTAGTAAACAGTTGCAAACTTTTTAACCGGAACTAGAGCAGGTATGGAACTCGAGATTGTTATTGTTTACATTTATATTGAAAACCCCATCCATAGAAAATAGATTGAAGACAAGTAAGAAATTATTTTCTCCTTATATCTCCCGGTTTTTCAAAATTACTTCCTGTAGTGAGTTATATCGCGATAGCGAGAATGCGCCTTGGGTATCGATGTTGTTGTTAATTTACGTCGCACTAGAGCTGCACAATGGACTATTGGCGACGGTCTGGGAAACATCCCGGAGGATGACATGCCATAACAATTTTGATCCTCTGCGGAGGGGATGGCGCCAGTGGCGTATCTAGGGTATGGCAAGTATGGCGAACGCCATGGGCGCATTATTTCAAAAAGGCGCAAAATCAATCAACATCAACGATTATTTTTTTAATTAAAAATTTTACTAATTTTTTTTTCAAGTTATGGCAGAATTAAAAAAAGCATCCAACATTTAACCTTTCCTCGAGGGCTCGAAAAGAAGACATCGAGGTCTTTCGAGGAACTCTTTTTATAACTGGGGGAGTGAAATATGAAAGGGAACCGCTAATAATAAAAACAAAGTAGGTGACGAGCGTTAAACAATTTTAACCTCCCACTGTTTTTCATTTTTTTAATAACTTCGTTTGAAAACTCATAGACCACCTCAGTTAGGGATAATAGGAGGGCCAAGGTTTCCAGCGCTTTTACATAACTCGAAAAGCGCGGGAAATCTAAGTTGTTATATTGGATTCAACATTAAAAAAAAATGGGGGAAATAAGAAGAAAAAAAACATTCCACATACCCCCTCTTTTTAAACAACTTGACGTCTGTGTAATAACAATTCATACACGTTTCTGCATTCATTCACTAGACACTTTTTCTTTCATTATACTTTCAAGTTGAGCAACAGAGGATTCGAAATAAATAAAAAAAACTTTATATTCATGAATACATTCAAGATAAATACTAAAATAAATCAGTAATTAAAAGTAGCTTTTACTTTTCTACTATTATATTTACGATGATTTCGGCAAAAACCAAATTTTAATTATAATATCGTAATTTTAAGAATAATGCAGAGTTTTTAATAATTATAATTATAACTCTCTTTACTAACTTTTTGATACTTTCCAATAAAAATATTTTTAATTTCAGAGAATTTCCTAAATATTTAACATTTAATGTCGATCAAAATCCTTTGACAAAAAGACTTTTAGCCCCATATTTAATTTTATAACCGTCGTTGAACAGCCGACCTAATTCCGTAGCCTTGTAATTTTGAACCCAATCCAGAAGACAAGGGAACTCCTATATCGATAAATGGGAGAAATTTGCCTTCGTGGAGCTAACCCGCATTTGCGTTACATGGAGAGGAAGACCACGAGAATCTCCCACGGTTAGCCTGACGGGAAGGGAACTCTAACCCATGATCCGTCTACAACTGAGGATATTTCCATGATATTTCACGTCAGCACTGTGGTCGGTGCAAGCCGGGTGCGGAATTCGTATCAACTGGGATTCGAACTCGGTTCGCCTCATTGCAAGGCGAACGCTCTATCCCCTGAGCCATCGCGGCTCCCATATTTAAATTAAAAGGAATTTAAACTTATTTTTTTCTAAAATGTAGCTTCTTATTGCTTCACGATACGTCAAAGCTGTAATAGAAAGAATTTAAGTTATCGCTGATAAAATGAAAAGACAAAATGTAAGCTCATTATTTATTATAGAAAATTACAGGGAATTTTATTTATTTTACTTTTTTAGTGCATTATTAATTTCATTTTTCCTACTAAAAACGAAAAATAAAGCACAAACTTAACGTGAAATTTTTTGAGGAAAACGAAAAAAAAAATTTTTTTTTCCAGGTATAAACGATGATAAAATAAACAGTTTAATAATGTTCATTCAGAAGGGTTATTCACGAGTAAGAGTTATAAATATTGAAGTTCCCAATATTATAAACAAGCAAGACATTATTTATAAGACTTTATTGAAACTGTAACTCAGAGTCAAACTATAATATTGCACAAGGGAGAAAAAAAAAACACTAAAATAGCCACAAAAAATCATGGTTACATATAAAAGTAAAATAATTAACTTAATAACATAATTTAGATTACAAAAGTATGGAATATGTACTAGCCAGGGTTGGCAAGTTTTTGACATGTGACAGTTTTTGACAGTTTAAACCATGGTTTAAACCGTCACGTCAAAAACCTCACTGTCAAAAATGTCGAAAATGTCAAAAACCTATATTCATATGTAAAATTTAATTAATACATAAAATTTATATATTTTTTTATAAAGGATAGTGTTTCTAAATGTGTTCTAGAAAAAATAAATTTAAAATTTTGAAGAAACACTTATATTTTGAATAGTAACCAAAATCTTGTACTTTTGAAAGCTCACATCTTTGGTAATATTATGTTTTCATTTTCATGTGTTATTGAAAATCTGCAGTGATATTATTAAGAAATTTATTTAAAACCAAATTTAGTGTATAATATAGATTATACTAAAAATTAGACATTTTTAAAGATAAACATTAGCAGTTTTGTACATTAGACATCTTCTTTTAAAGAAAAATCTTTTTAATATTCTTTTAAATCTTCTTAATAATCTTTTTAACATAAGACAATACAAATTTAAGTGCTTTCTGTTAAATACACAGAGTAGTTAGTGTCGATTTACAGTATATTCAGCCTATTCATTTACTATGCTGAAAATTAAGTTTATCCAAATACTTGTGAATTTCATTTTGCTAAATACGATATAGTTTTGTTGAATATCTAAATATTCAACTGTTGAATAATTACTTCTTGCTTTCAAGATATGCATTATTTGTATTCTTAATACAAGTGGAGAAAAAAAAATTAAGAGATAAAAATTGTTTTAAAACGATAAGTGTAATAATTATAAATAAATATAATAAACAATATGAATTATATTTATCATTATTCATAAATATAACTACTTTTAAATTCAAATTAACATACTGGATAATAAAGATATTCGGTATAATATTAAAAAAAAATTTTCATGCACTTGTATCTTACATCAAGTTTGTATTTATACAACATAACTTGTAAGTTCCTTATAAATATTAGTTATATGTTCCTTATATGTCAAAAATGCATAGTAATAAACTTTTAATTTTCTTAAGTATCAAAAAGAAGAAGAAAAATTTTTTAAATATTAGTATTTAAAAACATTTTTTGCAAAATTTTTCTGCACATGCATTTGAATATAAATTTCTGAGATTTTAAATCTGTTATTTTACCTTAATTTTAATTAAAAAATATTTTAAAACCTGCTGATTACCTATAGTATAATTAAATTTCAATATAATGCATGGCAACTGTTGGTAGTTTTGAAGTTTATATATTTTCTTGGCAAACTTCAGTTTTTGACATTTTTGACGGGTTTTTGACGGTTTAAACCAGTATTATACCCTTGTCATGTCAAAAACCACTTTTTGACGTCAAAAACCCAACCCTGGTACTAGCATTAAGAATGTATATTGTAGAATTGTATTGAATGTGTATTGTAGTACTATGTATGATGTTATAGCTCTTGAGTAGCAAATATATAGATATAAGTCAATGCCTTTTTCCTCGGCAATACATAGCGTATTTGTTTAAAATCGTGTCCTTTTTTATAATAAGATGATAAAAACAGAAAACAAATCCTAAAAATAATATTTATTGATTTCGTTTATCTAAAATAGTTTACTTAGACAGTCAATTAAATTTAAAATAATTTATTTGGAAAAAATGCTTTTCTACTTAGATTATTTGATATTATTTATGTATAATTGAAAATGCTATACGTTAAATATAAATTATAATAATATAAGCTGAATCTTTAAATTTAAAATATTTATCTATATGAAAAAATTAGTAGTACAACAGACTAAAAAAATGAAAGGCGAACGAAAGAAACTTTGGAAGTTCAAAAGTTGGTGACAGGCAGAAAAACCAGATGGCCAGATGGTGATGACCAGAGGACAGAGAGATGTGAAAACCATGGGGTGTCCCAGTCTTGCTTAGACTAATTATTCTGTAGTGAAATGCTTGTAAATCTTAAATTTTATCAGGGGTTAAAATCTCTTTGAAAAACGTTTTCGGAATTTGCTGAATAGATTTCAAGTAGAGCCCCTTCTATAAATTAGCGTAAATTCTTCCTCAACAGGAGATTTTTACCACCCATGGTGGGAATCACCGCCACTAAAGTGTGAAATACTAAAAATAGGAGGTTCCTCTGATGACTCGCTCTACAAATAATTTAAACCAATGGAACGATTTAATAATGAATACTTTCCACTATTTTGAAAAATAAAGGGCAGGCGTTATAAGTAGTTAGGTGCTCATACAAAAAATTCTGCTCGTTTTAGTTAATGTTTCAAGATTTAAGACAAGAAAATCAAATATTTAAAGTCTTTAGATTTTTATAATCTATTTTGATGCAGCTTCTGGACTTTTATAGTTGGTTCATAGATTTAAGAAAACAACGTGTACTACAAGGATTTTCTTTGATTGTAAGTAATCATTTCCTAAATATTTAAATTAATGCATTATACTTAAATTATTAATACCGTTATATGCGTTCGTAATATTTTCTAGAAATGATGTCGATATGCAGGGATGTAAGATTTTTCCGAAATATTTTATTAAGTGGTAGAGAGTTAAAAACTAAACCTTGCAAAATTTTAGATGATATTGGTAAAATTTGAAATTCTTACCACAAGGTAACTGGAGTAAAATTGTATTTCATGGAAAATTTCGAATTATACATACGTAGTGGCGGAAAATATAATTTTAAATCAGATTTACATAAACCAAGAATAAAACATCAAAACATAAATTTTGCTACCACTAGAAAGAAGTTCCCCATTAAGTTGCAAGTTAGCATCTCTGTATGTGTAGATCGAGTGGGACATTTGCTGTCCCTCCTTTTAATGCTAAAAATTAGAATTTATAATATTTTTTAGTTTTTATTGTTACTGTTTTATGACAGTACATTTAATATGCACATAGATTTTTTGTATTAATAATTATATATTGTATAATTAAATACTCGTTAATGCATTATAATTATAAATAATATGTAATAAAAAAAGCAACGAATGTTAGAATTTCTAATGTTAGTGGGAATATATTTTCTTAATTTTCCTGAAAAATAATTGCGATAAGTAAATAATTTTGCGTTTATTACGTAACATTCATTACGCTCAGCAAATAGTTTCCAACAACCGATAAATGTTTCTCTTTCTATTCATAAATAGATAGATTTTGAGTTTAACCACTTGTTTTTTTTCCTTCTTTTCTTTGAAGGGTTATATTAAGGAACAATGCTTTAAGTGTAAGTTTCAATAATCCTTTTACTTACAAATTGATTTTTTTTAATTCCTAAAGACATGTTTGTTTTGTACTTTTAAATTACATTTATTTAATATTTATCAACCTTTCTTCGAGTTATGGAACACGCTTCCATAGCATCTCGGGTGCAAAATTTTGTCATCTTTCTTTCCCCTATATCTTTTATTTTATTTCAGATTACAATTTTCTTCCCTTTTCAAAAAAAAAATAAAAGAAAAATTAGATTAAATAATTACCTTTTTTTAATTTTATAAGTCTTTTACAATACATATCACTTACATTATGTTTATATCACTACACATTATATTACTTGAAAAAAAATCAATAAAGTAACAATCACAATAATTATTTTTCATTAAATAATTATCCTTATTTTAAGAATATAAAAAAAACAATAAGCATTTTAAATATTGAAAAATTAGACCTTGTTAAATAATGAAGTATACGCATTCTTATAATGTATTTTCATAAAGATACAAAAAAAGCCCTCTTTTCCTCAAATATTCCAATCACTTATATTTCTCTTCTTCCTAAAAAGCAAATTTTAAAGCTAATTAATTTTGAATATTTTTTTAAAAAAAGTTTTTTTCCCTGTTATACAGGTTGGTCTAAATTCATGTTGTTTGAATATGGAGTTAGGATTCCTGAGAAATAGAATTAAAAAAAAGTCGGATATTTAAAATTTGATTTCTATTTTGACTATTGACCATAAATTTGACTATTTGACTATAAATTTGACTATTTGATCAATTTCGCTAAAATGTAGTATTTTTTAAACTAATGTAAAAAATGTACATCTAACAATTGAATTTTTTTACGACTATTATAAATAAAATAATAAATATTTACGAAAAGATATTTTTTAACAAAGGACCTTTATAGTTATGGGAAAATTTTTTTAAAATTCGATTGAAAAGCTCTCGAGTTACTTCTCATATTGTGACTACCCCCAATACTTAGGGGTACAGAAATTCAAATCAGTCAAAAAAATGGCATGTTTATTCAGAGAAAGTACGTTTTAGTGTCTGATTTCGTAACTTGAAATATTGTCCCTGCACTTATTAATTAGCATATTTTAAGTCACCTCCTTGAACCATTGACATGAGAAGAACGTGAAGATCTGATTATTATATCAAAAGTTATCAGGGTAGTCCGTTTATTTATTTATTTTTTTGCGCACCGAACGTCTACAAACTTGTGATTCAAATTTTTTTCTGCTTTCTCTCTAATTTGTTCCATTCTGATGCGAAGAAAATTTTTCATAATTGATTTTTTTTTTTGGTCTATTTCTTAACTTTTTGTCTTTTTTTTTTCACTGTTAAAAAATCAATTATTTCTAGATATTCTTAAACTAAGACGTCAACTTCCTCTAATTTATTTCTCATTAAAGAATGTATTATTGTCGCTATTTTGTCTAGAGTTCTGTATTAATTACTATATGTATATTTTTTCTTATTATCGGTTATTATATAATGTTTGTAAAACTTAATTATATTAAGACCATCGGTTTTTTGTAAATAAAAAGCTAACGAAGTTATAAAATTTGATTGTAGCTATTTTATTTGTAATTGTCATAACAAATCGTAATTATTTACACTGTGATCTTTAATGAATTTGGTATATCTCGATGATTTTATTGTTTTGGTATTAGCAAAGCATGATTATTTCTAAAAACAATTAATTTTATTCAGTTTAAATTTTGAAAATAATGGGTAATCGCCTGGTTATGTTATAGTTCTTCTTTAATTCAGAGACATTTGTTGTGCGTGCGTATTTTTGTTACCTAATTGTATTTGTTGTTTATTTAAACAAATTGTTAGAATTGTTATTGACAGTTGAAGAAACGCAAGAGAATCTTCTTTAAATATGATAAAGCAGACTTTTTTTTTATTTCTAACTAATGCTGATTTCGAACACACTTGAATGCATTATAATTAAAAGGAGATAATTTTATTGTTGTAGTTAATTTTTATTTATTTATTAATCTATTAAAAAAAATTGCGATGCAATCTTTTTGGAAAATTTTATAAACGTTGTTGAACAGCCGATCCAATTGTTTGAGTTTGCGACTGCTGATGTCCAACTTCGTAGCCTTGTAATTTTGAACCCGATTCAGAAGACAAGAGAGCGCCTGTATCGAGCATTTTGGAGAAATTTGCTTTCGCGGACCACTTTTTTGATTGAACTAATCCGCATTTGCGTTACATGGAGAGGAGGATCGCGAAAGCCTCCCGCGGTTAGTCTGACGGCAAGGGTAACCAATGATCCGTCAAAGAGGATATTTTACGTCAGCACCGTGATAGGTGCAAGCCGGATACGGAAATCGTGTCGAACAGTCATCGCTGGGAATCGAACCCGGCTCACCTCGTTGGAAGGTGAATGCTCTATCCCCTGAGCCACCGCGGCTCTTTTTGCAATATTGCCAAAAGGCTTAAATACTTCAAACAACGCTTTTATTTCGCATCGCATAAAAAAAGAGATTATAAATATTTTAGGAAGGGCGCCAGTGCGAGATTTGCCATAGGCGCTTCCTTCCATAGATACGCCTCACCCCCCCCCCTTCGGTAGCCCAACGACCTGCACGCGAAGTCGAGCACTTTACGGTAGCACAGTTTAACGAGGACCAATACCGCACACCCTCGGTCCCTACGCAGACTGATCCAAGTGGTCACCCACCCGCACACTGACCGTAGCCAGTGATGCTTGACTTCGGTGATCTGCTTGGAACCGTGTCTTAACGATCAGTCCACTGCGGGACCCTTGGGCGTCGAACTTTCAGGTGTGCGAATGACAACGGTTTGAAAAAGGATGAGCTGAAGAAAAATGGCGAGCAGTTGGACACAAACTACGATTGGTGGAAGACGCACGCTATGTCCTATCCTATTCCCTCGTGTCCCTTAGAATTCGAACGAGCTATCTAAGTAATTCGAGAACGAATACTCGCAGTGGAACAACGGCCGAGAGACTATTCCCTGCGTCGAATTCTTAAAAAGGTCTACCATTTAACATCAAAATCAGCTTTATAGCACCTGCTCTGCACCTCTTCGTGGTACGAGGGAGTAACACCTTTGGGTGGCTAACGCAGACATAGGGGACGGTAGACCGAAAACAGCTCATCTGGCTTCGATTTTCGATTTGATTCTTCAAAGAAATTTTTCTTTTTTTTTAAGACTTTAAGTATATACAGTGCTCGCTTGAGCGACGAAATCGGAGCTTGGGAGCCGAAGTTAGAGTCTAACTTAGAAACCTGATTGAAATCATTTTGGACTTTAAGTCAAGGACTCATTATGAGTGAGAGTGATCTTGAGGAAGGGGATTCTATCCCGGAGGACCTTGTAGAGTCGTTTGACCTTTCTCGAAAAGAGTGGTCCAAAAAGGCACAAGAGCTCAATGGAGTATTTTTAAAATTTATCAGCCAAAACGTAAGCAAAAAACTAGATGTAATAAAAATGTTTGAACTAACAAAAATTGCCATGGGCTACAACGACTTATTTCAAAGTCAAGGTGAAGTATTAGCGTACACTAAGGGGCTCCAAGATGAAGCACAAGATGCTTTAAAAAACGTAATCTGCAAAAATACTAAAAAGATGAAAAGGACTTACGCTGAAATTACAAAGAGCAGCATCAGTAGGGGAGCCCCCAGTGCGAAGTCAGATCATGTGATAGTCGTGCGCCCAAGTGCCTTGCTCCTCTGAGGAAACAGAAAAGTCGCTTAAAGAAAAGATTGACCCAACTGAGCTTCAAGTTGGAATCAAAGGAATTAAAAGAAGGCGGAATAGCAATTAGAACGTTGACTAAGAGTGATGCAAGGAAAATTAAAGAAGAATTTGAAGAGCAGGGTCTGGATAAAGATTTTAAATGTCAAATCCCAGCCATGAGACTCCCTAGAGTCATCTTATTTGATATAGATGAGACAATTAGTAAGAAAGAGCTCAAAGAAAAATTAGGAGATCAGAATAGTGAAATGGTCGATGGGAAATTCGAAGTTTGTTTCTCCATCAAAGGCAAACAAGGGAAACACTGTGTTGTCCAGACGAACCCTAGCGTCTTCAAGAAAATTATGAGAAAGACAAAACTTAAAATTGGTTGGTCCGTCCATCGGGCCAAAGAATACTTAAGACCCTTGAGGTGTTACAAGTGTAACACATACGGGCACATGGCTAAAGATTGTCTGAATAAAGAAAACTGCGCAAACTGCGGTGAAGAGGGGCATAAGATGAACGAGTGCAAAAAGAAAGCGACTTCGCAAACAAAAAATACGGCTCAAAACTAAATGTTAATCACACAGCAAGACAAAGATCGTGCCCATCCAACCAAAGGGCTATTGCAGTATTAAGAACAAGGATTTCATACTGATTATTCCCCAAATTTTGTGAGCTGACTATGGCGTCCTCCACCCTTTCCGGGTGCTTTCAAATTGTATTTCAATTGTAATTTTCATTTTATTTGTAAGACCGACAGGTTGTCGGTCATTATTTCGATTGTAAATTTTTAATTAAAGCTCAAAATGGTTTCCGAATCTTCCAGTCAGAGGATGCCTCGATGGGTCGTGGGGTGGCGGCGGTCTCTCAGTGCCACACTCCTGGTGAGTCGTCTGCGGCTGAGCATGGCACCGCCGCACCCGACTCGGGATTGTCCCTTTCGGCCTCCTCTGTCCACCGAACGACTGTGTTGCTTTTTGTCGGGCGTGACTCGGGGCCATGGAACTTCGTGTCCATGCACCACCGGGTCCTCCGACTGATTCGAGGATTGCAGTAACGATAGTCACCATGTATTACCCGTATGCCCCTTTTGGGACGGGGCGGGGTTAAGACGTCTTTATGTCCTATTAATAATCACTCTCAATACGAATGTTTAACTATGTAATTTCTCTCTAATATCATATTTCTAATTTATTAATAAATATGTAGTCTAGTTGATTTAACTTTTATTTTTTACATCGATTTATAGTTCACTAGGTTATCTATACTTCCTATTATTGATTACTTTTGTTTTCTTTAACATTACAAAATAAATTAGTAAAATAAGAAGAGTTAATTAGTTAAAGAGGTTTGGGGAGGAAAAAGGTGACAAAATTATTAAAAGCTCGTTATCTACAAATCTGCCTTTTCCTTCAAACGCATAAACTATTAACCTTCAACTAACTATTTTCCTTCAAACGCATTAAATACCTAGAAAAAATTCTCGATTTCCTTGAGTGAGGACAATTTTTTCAAAGAAATTTTTAAATACTAATTTTTGAACCTTCAAAGTTCCAAAACGCCATCTACAAAGTTGTAACATACACCTAATCTTTCTTTACTTTCTCTGAAATGGCAATGAAAGAAAAACGAAACATCGGCTGTTTCTCCTCAGTTTTTAACAACAATACCAACATAAAGTACCTAACTGCCTAACAACCAATAGCTTATTCAGTTTTAATTTTTAAGTTCTTTTTAATGCATAAAATTCTTTTTAATTTTCTCAAATTAATATTTAAGAGATAATAGAATCTTATAACCGTCTTTAGTGTAGAATGTTTTTAATTGATAAGTTTAAATTAAAAATTAACTCCTATATTTTGAAATATAGATTTTAATAAAAATAATCTATAATACTACCGAATTCTTGTCAACATTAAATTATAAGTGATGCAGGCAGTTACATTTTCAGCTAATAAAAGTGAGTATAAAAAAATATTTCTCGAATGTAACATGCAAATAAGAAATCCTGAATAAAAAATCGAAAAAAAAATAGGTTTCACATAACATACATAAAAACTTGCCTCAGAGAGAAAAATTAAAAAACTTTTTTAAGCATGTAAGTCTTTGAACTTAGAAAGTAAATTATAATACTAATTACCTTTATATTACTAGTATTTTTATTGAAATCATTTGATTCCTTTTTACTTTTCTTTATTTTCTACAAAGGGCCTCATGAGATAGTCTATAAATAATGTCACTTTCTCTTTGGTATTTTTGACACCCTCCCTCTCCTTTGCAAGAAAGTGTCACATTTCACCTTACCTCTACCCTCTTCCTCATCATATGTCTTACTGTATGTCAAAAACGTAAATTTGCAGTTTGGAAATAAAAAAATATAATTATTTTAAGTCTTTTTTTTTCCCCTTCGTTCTTTTTTTTTTTTTTTTTTTTGTTGAAAAGTTTACATACACTACAAATTCAATGTAATAAGTAATTTTAATACATACTATAGTAATAAACATTAACTTTTCTTTAAGTCAAACTAGATTTTAGATTTAACACAATTTTAATAGTCTATATCATTTTTTAGCATTGCCTATTTAAATAAAATAAAAAAAGTTTTTTTACAAACATAACTGGATAAAATATTGATTTAAGCTTTAATAATAATCATTTATTAAAAATGCGTCAAGGCAAAAAATAATTAAAATTCAAAAAAGAAAAATATTTCACAGCAAAAATATTTTTAAAATTTATTTTTATCTGGCATAAAATAATTAAAAATGAATAGAAAAAAAACTAAGTATTTATGTTTTTACTTCATTAAACATTTATCTTTTTACATCATTTGAAAAACACTGCAAAAAATTGATTTAATTTTTTTCCTTGTTACCAAAATAATTTTTTATTTTTTAAAAAAAAAATCCATAGAAACTATTAGAATAGTTATTGTACCTTTTTTTTTTAACACCAAGACTGTTTTGTTATTAAATTTAATGGTGACTGATAAATCTAACTATAAAAGGGAAATATAGCTGACATAAAATAAATTCCTTTACCCAATACCAATTAACTTTTCTGAAGTCAAATAAATTGATTAAGAGATGGTTTTTGATTTATTGATGGGGTTAAGTTATCAAGGTGTAAAGTGTGCTTATGTATAAAATTTAAATATCTAATGCTAGTTCTAATATTGGACATAAGCTTTTTAATAAATTTGCTTATTGATTTCAAACTTGACAGAGAGCAATTTATCCGCATTATTTAAGGCTTCAAATAAATATATGCAATTTTGATTCAGAGCTGTAAATTTAATCAGAAAACAAAGAAACTTCCTATGTAAGTATCAAGCTCAACTTGTTTTTATGGTCGATAGTTTTATTAAAATCAGCAACATCCATTGTAGACAATTAAGAAAATGCATCATTGATGATTTTAACCGTGGGGCATTTCCATACTTGTCTATAATGAATCATGGTTCATGAGATTCTAACCAATGATCGGAAAATTTATATCAGAATTGTGGGGGAAAAATTGCCGGCAACTTAAGTCATAACAGATTGTTAAACAGAAGCACAGTCCTAAATTTAACTTTACTATCAGAATAATTCTTAGCTATAAAATACTACATGAATAATTATTTATAACTAAATAAAAGTCCAATCAATTTATTATCATTAATTTGTAAAAATATTTTATAACAAACCATCAAAAATTTGTTAATCCTACCTCAGGCATCATATTGGACAAAGAAAAAATCAGAACAACATTTTCTTTTTTTAAAAAAACAAAAAAGAAAAACATCATTTTTGGAATATATCAGACTATTTCTAAAAATAAGGCAAACAAAAAAAAATTATTATGCACTACTTAAAGTGAAATAAAAGTAAATTTTATTACAAAAGTATAATAAAATGTACTAATTTTAATTACACAAAATTTTCTAGAACATAAAGTTTTAATTATTTTCAGTATAATATTATGATATTGGAAAACTCCTGATAATTTCAAATCAATGCATGGAAAATTTTAAAGTATTGTTTTATTAAAAAAAAATAATAACCAGGATCAATTAGTTAATATTCCTTCCTACCAATATATAATTAAAATTTGTAATTGAGTTCAAAATTGTCTAAGTCAAATAATTTTAAAGCAGGTTTTTAAAGATTTCCCTCTACTTTAAAGCACAGTGGATATGATACTTGACATTTTTGTGCAGGACTTTTGGTGGACGATCCCTCAATTTGTCATTAAAAAATTATATGATTACTGTATTGTTTTATGGAATCTACCATTTTTAAAAGCACATCTAAGAGACCAAACAATAATAAAAATAATATGTTAAAAACTTATGCTTGCAGTTTAAAAATAAACAACTAAGTTGTAAATCAGAATTCAAATTTAATTTTTTACTTTAAATATATGTTTTTCCGCCCTTTGTAACCCTAACAAAAATTGTTAGTCTTTTTTTTTCCTTTCCTTTCCTTTCTTTTTTTCATTCTGGGTAAAAATAAAAAAATACATATCTAAACTGATAATAAAGATCTGATAATGATCTGTTGGCAAATGAAGGATGTTTTTAGTTATATAATAATGAATGATGTCACACTTCTTTAGTTATATAATAATGAATGATGTCACACTTCCTGCTTTCATTTCCCCCTTCTCTTTGTTAAAAACTATCACAATTTCTTAACAAGTGGTGTAACATCATTACTGGATGTCCTTATATAATGGGAATTATATGGGAAACCATAAAAGTTAAATTTAGAATTACTGTCTATGAAAATAAAGCTTTTTTTCTGCATGTTTGATAAATACATACATGATAAATACATACACTTTTAAAATATACAATTTTCATACATTTTGCATATAAATATTTCACCTGCAATTAGCATTTGTAAAATTGGTTGATTTAAATAGTAGGTTATGTTTGAAGAAATAAAATGAAGCTTTACTTTAGGACAAAAATGTATTTCTTAAAAAACTAAGCACACTTTTAGAGTTTACACATACCACAAATTCAATGCAATAAGTTATTTTAATACATACTATAGTACATTAACTTTTCTGTAAGTCATACTAGATTTTAGATTTAACACAAATTTAAAGGTCTAGAGCATTGCCTATTTAAATAAAAGAATGAAATAAAAAAATAAATAAAAAAACATATTTACAAACTTAACTCGATAAAATTTTGATTTTAAAACAAATAAATATTATATGTAAATATAGCTTACATAAAATTAATTCCTTTCTTAACTTTTCTATAATAAAGTCAAGCTCAAACAAAAAAAGAGAAAAAAAGTAATTTGCACTACTTAAAGTGAAATAAAAGTAAATTTTATCACAAAAGTATTATAAAATATACTAATTTTAATTATATAATATTTTTTTTGAACAGAAAGTTTTAATGATTTCTAGTATAATTTTATCAATACTGGACAACTCACGGTAGATTTAAATCAATGCATGGAAAATTTTAAAGTACTATTGCATTAATAAAATAAATAACCAGGATCAAATAGTTAATATTCCATCATGCCAATATGCAACTAAAATTTATAACCAAGTTCAAGATTGTCTAAGTCAAATAATTTTAAAGTAGGGTTTTAATGATTTCCCTCTACTTTAAATCACAGTGGATATGCCACTTGACATACTCTTTATTTTTATACTGTTCTTTAGTTTTAACTGTTAGAATGCAGTCTATAATGGAATTATAGATAAGAGAATTTATTGCATTTGTCATGAGTATTATCATAAATCTAAGGAAATTTTTGTACAATACATTAATATCATAGAATATCATCACACATTAAATAACAGAGAGAAAAAAAATTTGCAAAAAGCAGCCAGGCTTTAGTCTAGGCAGTAGTTTAAAATATGAATTTCAGTTTAAAAAAAAAAAATAAAAAAATAAAAAACTTATCACTGTGAACAAATTAGCAATGCACAAATTCACAATGTTTTTTTTTTTTTTTCCTATTTACTGCTTTTAACATGTAGAGAAAGAAAGTTTCATTTTTATAAGGTTGATGCAATATTAATTTAACATACTACAAGTTCAGTTAAAAATATTTAATGTTCTTAGCCCTTCTTTTTAAGGCAATAAATTTAACCCACATTAAAATTTTCCGAACTTTTTTTTAATTTTGCAGAAAACTATAGTTCTAAAAACTCATCATTAATAAAGAAAATTGAATTAACATAGTTTAAAAAGTATTGCAATTGAAAGGCTGGGTGCATTATAATGATTAAGCCACACTTTTGTATCATCAAACTGTTCCTTCGTATCATTTAAAAATACACGTTTGACAAGTTTCTAGAATTTACACCAGATAACAATACATTGCCTAAATGAAAATTGTGGTTATTTATCATTGAAAATGCTAAATTAAACAATTCAAAAATGGGGCTTATGCCTCAATCTTTTTAATTAGTAATGAAATGCAAAATAAATTACCAACAAAACTCTATAATCTACCTAATTACTCTTATAAATTGAAATATAAATATGTAAGCTCTTTTCTTGAGCTAATACACATATTTTCTTGAGCTAATACACATATTTTCTTGAGCTAATACACATATAATACATTGAACTAACACAATTTCAATAATAGAGTGCTATCTTTTCTACTTTATAAGATGTGTTACACTATTACACTATAAAAACAAAAACCTTTGGCACCCTTGTTTTTCTACCTTTTATACTTTACAATGAAAAATTTACACTTTTGGTAGTTTACATTAAAATAAAAACCCATACAGAGATTCATAATTTAAGGTAATAACGTGTATTAAAATGTAAGTAAGTGAATTTGCCAACATATTTTAATTTTCCACCTCATATGATAAATAACACTCAACATTGACAATAATATGGTTTCAATATACATATTGAGCCTCTCATTTAAATTAAAAAATAAACAACATTATAATACAGTATTGAAAATAATCCACTTTACAAACTAATAAAGTAAAACTTAAAACTATACTTTAAATTTCGTACGACAATCAACAAATAGAGAAAAGATTTTGGAGTTGTATAGGTATTTTTATAACCCTTTTAATTTAAAGTCATTATTAGTAAATTAAGACTAACCTTTTCATCCCAATAAGCCATATGAGGAAACATTTCTTTGGATGCAAAATCTCCAGCAATTCGTTGAATTTCTAATTTTTCATCTTCAAGACCAAAAGCAGCTAGAAGTAAATAATAAAAACATTTCAGAAATCATCACAAAACCACTGCTTTTGTTTATAAAATGCATTTATAATTATAAAAATTAATAACTAACTTACGATCAACATAAGATGCAATTCGACGGTGGAAAATGGTGGAGTTAAATAAGCGTTTTATTGAGAAACGAGCTATAGATGCTACCGACATGTTGCCTACTCGCCGTTGAAGTGCCAAATGATCGTACTAATACATTAATTTTAAAGAAATTTTATTTATCTGACTCACTTCAGACAGAAAACAAGACCAAGTTTCGTAATCCGCCTGGAATCTGCGCCAAAGTAAGTTAAAATGACAGATCAATCAACGCTTCAATTACCCACGTGGTTTTGTATACAAGTTTAAGAGGGCATGAAATAAAACTATGAAATTGTCCGTATTCTCAATGATAAAGATGTTTTAACATTAACGTTATTAGTGAATGGTCCCACTAAACTTTAGTTTTCATGCACTAACTCAACAGCCAATGAAATCTCACTTTATCCTTTGACCCACTCTTGAATAAAATTACTAAACATTTATAACGGATATTTTTCGGGTGCTTTTATTGAGAGAACACAATTATTCATTATTGAGGAATGAAATTCAATTAATTAATACCATCAATAATGAATCTTGAAAAAAATACAATGCTATTAAATTCTGCTGATACTTTAAAAATACAATTCTACACTAGAGGGCAGCACTATTTGATTTGTTTTTCGATATTACATTCAAATCTTTTTTCAGAATGCGAACCAGTTTTTAGTTTTGATCATCGAAGTCTTACAATATTTTTAACTTTGTTTGTTTTAAATTTCGTGGAAGTGGAAGAATATATAAATATGTATATCTGTGTGTGTATCTATATTTAACAGATTTTTGTTTCTTTTTCAAAAAATTCCAGTAACAATAATAAATGTCAAAAAAATTCGTCCTTGGTGTTTTGTTAGTGCAAGAGAACGAGTTTTAGAGAGAAAAAAAAAGAAACCAAAATAACGTGTTTCGTGCTTTGCATGGCATCTTTCAAGTGGTGTATTGTTTTGAAGATGTATCAACTGGAAATTTATCTTGAAAGTTTATAAAACTTAGAAAATATCTTTTAAAATAACGAATAAATATTGTATTAACATTACATTAATGAAATAAATATATTGAAGCTCACATTTAATGTAATTTTTCAGCATACCACTCAGCCAATCGACAGAAAATTCGCTATTGTACAGAAATAGTAATCTATTTTTGTTACTATTTAATTACTTATTTATTAATTATTCCATGACCATTTATCTTATATACTTCCTGAACTTCCCAGCAAATTGTTTTCATAATCAAAACGCCTTAATAATTTAATGAAATTCGATTTTTTTTTTTCTTTATGATGACCATGCTTACATGATGACCATGCATCA